>NC_056725.1:284837513-284925013 GCF_019279795.1 Protopterus annectens
TATGGTCCAAAATGCTTAGACCAAACCCACAATTAATTAAGTAATTACATTAATTCATTCAATTAAATCAACAATGCAGCAACCACGCAAAAGTTGACTTATAGAAAATGTACATTCAAGCAAATGTAAAATTATTTACACACAAATCCATCACAAACCAACATTACCAAACACTATCTTTATATATAATAAAATTAAATGTGTTTTATGTTAAATAATATCTATTCTATACTAAAATAAAAAACAGTAATAATAATAATAACATTGATAATAATAATATGTATAATAAATTTGGTCTTAAAAAGACACCGAAGCAAACTTCCATTAACATTAATGCATTAGATGTTGAATATGGTTTTTAATTTAAACTACATCTAGAAAGTTCATCCTTTCAAGGACATAAAACTGTCTTATCCAAAATTTCGTGTATATATGTCTTTTTCTCTCTATCTCTCCAAAGCCTTGATATTTAGTAAACATTTAATGGAACATGCATCATTAATGCCTGGGTAGTTATAGGCATTAGTTTTCAGTTGCCATAATAGTTCGGATTCTTGCAACTTCAAATACCATGGCCCTCCTCTAGGGTTTCTTTCAACCTTTTCCACAACATTAAATAAGAAACTATGAGATTCGTTGTCCATTATATGCTTAGCTAGAGCATTAGATTAATTTTTTCTAGAAATAGCATATAAATGCTCGTAAATTCTGTTCTTGAGCAACCTTTCGGTTTTACCGAAATAATAAACAGGACAATCTTTACATCTAGCAAGGTAGACAACTCCTTGGGTGTCACAATTAAACTTACCATTAATATAGTATCTAGACCCTCTTATCATAAAATTAGACCCTATTTGTATGTGTTTACAGTATTTACATCGCCCACATTTAAACATACCTTTATTAGTCTTGTAAGGTCTGATGGAATACTCAAATAGGTTTTTCATGGAAGGGGCCTTTTTGTAAACTACTTTTAAATGTGAACCCACTAGGGAATGTAATTTTCTATCTTGCATAAGTAGTTCCCAATTACTAAAAAAAATTCTTATTTGGGGGAATATGATTATTGACTGTGTAAAACCAACCAAATAGTTCATGTTGTTGTTGTTGTTGTGTCGCTGGTACTAGGAGACTTGATTAATATTTTCAGGCTCACCAACATTAATAGCACCATTTCTAACATTTTCATCATTTAAATCATTTGATGTCCCATTATATAATGGTGCAAATATCCCTTCTTTCCTTTTGTTTTTAACTTCTAAAAATACCGTGTTCAAAAGTTTGTGGGGGTAACCTCTATTTTCAAACATTTCCCAAAGAATTCTACATTCTTCTTTGAAACCCTCCTCCGTGGAACACATATGGGAAGCTTCGAGCAGGCTGACCTTTACTACCCCCTTCTTTGAAAATAGTGGCAACTCGTGAAAAGTAGAAAAAAGTATTTACTATGTTTTTAAATACAAAAATATACGTAAAAACCATATAGTAACTTTTTTCTACATTCTTCACTTAAAGCGCCACCCTATTTTCAAAAAGAAGGGTAGAAATGCCTGCCGAGCTCTGTGAGGTTCCACGAGGAGGTGTCAAAGAAGAATGTGGTAGAATCTTTGGGAAATGCTTGAAAACAGAGGTTACCCCACAAACTTTTGAACACGGTATTTTTGTATGTTAAAACAAAAGGAAAGAAGGACATTTGCACCATTATGTTAACAATGATCAAATGATTTAAAATGAGGAAAATGTTGTTGGTGTGTTATTAATGTTGGTGAGCCTGAAAATATTAATCAAGTCTCTAACAAATACCAACAAACAACAACAACAAACTATAGTGTTGGTTATATAACAGTTTAATCAATATTCTGCCACAAAGAAATACTAACTATTTAAAGTAATTAAAAATTATTATGCAAGAGGAAAATTACATTCCCTAGGGTTCATGATTAAAAGTAGTTACAAAAAGGCCCTTCCATGAAAAACCCATTTGAGTATTCCATCAGACCTTAATCAGACCTTAAAAGTATGTTTAAGGTATGTTTATGTAAATAGGTAAATACATAAATAGGGTCTAATTTTATGAGAGGCTCAGGTACTATATTAATGGTAGTTTAATTGTGACACCCAAGGAGTTGTTGGTTCATTCTTGGGATGTAAAGATTGTCCTTATTTTATTATTTCGGTAAAACCGAAAGGTTGCTCAAGAACAGAATTTACAAAAGCATTTATATGCTATTTCTAGAAAAAATTCATCTAATGCCTCAGCTAAGCATATAATGGCAACGAATTTAGTTTTATTTAATGTTGTGAAGGAAAGAAACTCTAGAGGTAGAAAAGGTTGTATTTGACCCTGCAAGAATCCAAAAACTATTATGGCACCGAAAGAACTGAATCCATTATACCTAACTGAAAATGATGCATGTTCCATTAAACAAGTACAAATATCAAGGCTTTGAGAGATAGAGAGAAAAGATATATACACCTAAATTTGATAAGATAAAAAGGTCCTTTGAAAGGATGAACTTTTCTAGATGTAGTTTGTATTAAAAAAGGATGAACTTGTCTAATGCAGTAATTAATAAGTTTGCTTCGTGTCTTTTTAAGACCAAATTTATTATACATTTTATTATTATCTTATTTATTATTATTATAGTATATGTTTTTATTTTAGTTATTAATATATATATTTGTTTTAAAACAGTATAAATTTTGTTAGATATAACATAAGGGTTGGTAATGTTTTTTTATGTAATTTGTGTGTAAACACCTACATTTGCTTGAATGTATATTTAAAATTTCAATTCTTTGGTTGCTGCATTGTTGATTTAATGAACCTTTTACTACCCTTCTTTTTGAAAATGGGGTGAAAGCGGCTTCGTGAAATGTAGAAAGAGTTGCTATATGTTTTAACTTGCAAAAATATACCCAACATATACATATAGCTCTTTTTTTCATTTTCACAGTTTTCTCAATTTTCAAAGAGAAGCTCAAACGTTATTCGACACTCCGGCTTTTCAGGAAGGAAAAGGAAAAAAGAAGAATAAATGTAAATTCTTTGAAATGTTTTTAACAGAAATTTTTGAGCATTACTGTGTAAACAAGTTAAAGAAGTAGAATATTTAACCTAATTTATAATCAAATGATTTAAATGATAATAAATGATGCTGACAATTGTATTGAGGGTGAGGCACCAACTCAGTCTCTGCGATTTCTGTTTAACAATGAACAGTTTAGTACTGAAGTTTTATAAAATTATTCACAAATTTATTAACAACAAAATGATGACTTATGCAGATGAAAAAAAAAATCTAGTTCAGTGAGTTCACATTTAAAAACTACACTGGCCATCGCTTCAACACAGAACGGTATTCCATATTTAAATACAAAGACAAACAACGCAATTTAATGATTGGTCGCCAAACACAAATAATATATTAAGATACTATATTAATGTGACTTGCTGGTAACATACGTTGTTGATCTGCAACTGTAGGTAAAAGATGTGCTGTTTATTATTCGATGAAACCGCAGAGTGCTCAGAATTTGCTTCTGTTTCTAGAAAAATTTCTGAAAAGAACTAAATCTATCTGTAGCTTCCTGTCGAACAGCAATGATTGTGTTTGATATGTTCCCGGAGAAAAGGAGCCACTATGAAACGACTCCCAATCAGTGTAACGGCTGAAAGGGCTCCGATACTACGATAATGTTCCTTTGACTAAATAGAAGGCTTTGAAGAGGACAGAGAACATATGTACCGAGAAATTTGAAATATAAAATACCACCTTATGTCGCTTCTTAGGATGAACTTCACAAGCGATGCAGATAAAATTTATATTCACATCTGTAAAATTAATGTTAATGAAGACTGCTGATTTATATTTACTGTTTAATTATTATTATTAGAAATATAAAAAATATAAGTATTATTTATGAATATTATTAAAATTACTTTATTATTTAATAGGAACAGTATAATTTTGTAGTGTATATATTACAATTTGTGTGTAATTTTACATTTGCTTGAATACATTTGAATTAATGTAATTACTTAATTAATTGTGGGTTTGGTCTAAGCATTTTGGACCATATAAAAATGTAAGGTGCTTTATTTTACTTTGTCTGAAGAAGTGCAGGCAGTGTCCTGCATGAAAGCGCTAACTAAAGAAATAAAAAAATGTAAGAGAAAGCTGTAAGAAGTATATACAATGGAATGTTACTTACTGTTTATATTAATAGAGTTAAAAATAAAACATATTATTTACTCTTATTTAGTTCTGATTATTATTAGTTAAAGCATGACAGATTATTTACAAACAAGCATAAACAGTATAATCAAGGAAGTATAATTAGAAATAGCATTTGAAGAACTTATAAACTTTTACAAGAAATAAATATGTTATTATTCTATTAATGATATTTTCATTAGTGTTTTCTCCCTGCCCTCCCCACCCTTTACCCACTACATAATCTAAATAGAATGTCATTGTTTAAACAAAGAAAATAATAAAAGAAGAAGGAAAAAAGATAAAGATAAAAATGTATCAAATTACTAACCTTACTTTTTCAGAAAGAAAAACAAATCGAGTCACAGCCTGCCATTAAATCCTCAGGCATTTTGACTGGTTATGAAACAAAACATTTCTTTGCACATAGAGAATAACTTTGATTAAATCTTTTCCAAAATATTTGTGGCTTTCTGGAAATGCAGGAACTATATTCAAAAGATTAATAATGAACTAAAATGATGAGAGAGAAAAAAACATATAACAAATCATTTGTTTTTAGTCTCTTCTTCTTCTCTGAAGTCTTCCAGGAAGCTTCAGTTGCCAATCTCTTTAATGAAGAACTAGCCCATTCCATTTCTTCTATTTTATCCAAAATCCTTTTTCTTTGACAAACAGTAAAGCAGAGTCTAAATCATCGAAGACCTTAGGACCATCAGGAAGGAAGATTTTAAGCTTGGCAGGAAACAGAAGGTATGTTTTAAACTGTGCTTTTTAAAGCTCCCTTATTAGTGGCAGAAAAACTTTTCTTTTAGCAATTACCATGGAAGAATAGTCATTGTCAAAATGCACAGTTGTCTCATTAAACTTAACAGGAGCTTTAGCCCAAGCAGATTTAAGAACCATCTCTTTATCAAAAGATGATAGAAATCTAACTATAACTGATCTAGGATAGTTTTGTTAGAGTTGGTATTAGCTATAGATCTATGTGCTCTTCGATACCAAAAGAGAATGCTTCTGGTAAATCTAAAGTTTTAGGGAGCCATGTTGTTAAAAAAGAAGTAATATTGTTACCTTCAATATTTTCTGGCAGTCCAAAAATCCTAATGTTATTGACCCTAGATCTATTTTCCAGGTCATCCAACTTTGTTTGTAAATGTGTATTTTGTTTCAGCAGAAACTCAATGTTGATTTCCTCTTCTTGTATTTTATTTTCCATGTCATTCACAGCTTCTTCTATGCCTGTCATCCGGATCTTCTGTTGTTGCAGGTCCATATGTAACAAGTCTATTTGTTTTGTAGTTTTTTCTATGAAAGTGTCTATTTTAGTATCCATTTTATCCATCTTAGCAGTAAGTTGCTGGACTATAATTATCAGAGACTGAAGTTCTTTCTTGATGCTGGAGTCTTGAGAATTTGTCTTAGTGGAACTCATTTCAGACTGATAAACTGACAGGAAAATTTCCAAAGTAATTTCTGACAGGAATATTATTAAGATTTCCTTTCTTTTTTAGATATAGTTCAAGAACTATATAAAACAAACATATTTAGAAAGAAAATTACTTCAAGAATTAATTTTTTAAGTAATTAATTCCTGTCAATGTAATGAAATTGGTGGAGCTGAAGAAATCTGCTGCTATCCTGTGTTCATCCTTGGCCACGCCCCTCAGTTGATGATATTTTTAAGTGCAGGCATATTATCGGGGTGGTTGGGATCTTTATGGGCAATTATAAGCTGGTTGTACTGAAGCAGGCAAGACCATTCTAGCCACCCCAGAAGATTCAGGTTGTGACAGTGGTGGGCCCTATAGGCTGTGCCTGTTGCAAGTCTAACAATATGGATATAACAGCTGGTGAGTTTGCTAAGAGCGGGTTTGTTCAAATTATTGAGTAGAGGGGAGGCATAGAGAAGAGTGGAGAGTAGATGGGAATGGGCAATAGCAGTCCTAGCAAATGGAGTAAGGAAAGGTTTGATCTTATAGCTTTTTGTTAATTGTTTTGATAGTTTGACATGGCTATCAAATTTCAGGGTGTTGTCTAATTGTGACACCTAAGAGTTTGGTTTGTGCATCTGGGGAGATAATGGCACCATTATTAGATTTTATGGTAAAGAGTAGTGAGGAAGACTTACAAGTGGGGGAGAAAAGAAGCAACTTTGTTTTGTTAGGGTTTAATATCAGCTGACAGAGAGCCAGTTTTCAACTATATTGTGAGTATTCTGGGTTAATGTCATTAGATCAGTCGGGGAGGTGGTTGAACAAATCAGGGTGGAGTCATCCATATATCGGATACAGGTAGCATTTGAATGACAGTGGGAATAAAGAGAGAAAAAAGAAGGGGTTTTAGTATGGAGCCCTGGGGGACACCTAGGATGACAGGTAGATGGGTTGATAGTTTGTCCTGCCATAGGATGGCTTGTTGCCTACCACACAGGCAAGATTGTAACCACTGAAGTGCATGGCTATTTAGTTAGAATTCCTTAAGGGTGTGCATGAGTATTTGGTGTTTGACCATATTGTATGCCTTGGAGAGATCTAAAAAGAGGGCTGAGGAAAGCTTGCTATTATTTCATTTATGGTTTATGGTGCTAGAGAAGGATAGAAGGGCTGAGGTGGTACTGTGGTGTGGCCTAAAACTATGCTGAGAGTTAGACAACAACTTATTCTGTATAAGATAATGCAGAAGTTGATTATGGACACACCTCTCCATAATTTTACCCAATGTTGACAGAATAGCTATGGGTCTAAAGTCTGACAGTTCAAAGGAGTTGCCTCTTTTATGGAGTGGCACTACATGAGATATTTTCCAAATGGAGGGGATGGTGGCTTCAGATAAGGTTTGGTTGATTATGATGGAGATGGGGTATGCTATGGCATCTGCTGCTTTTTGTAGATACTGTGGTGGGAGGAGATCAGCTGCTAGAGTAGATGGTTTTAATTTCTTAATTAGAGATATGACAAGTGATGTAGAAACAGGCTGAAAGCTAAATGACAGTGAATTATTGGCTGTGGCAATATTTTGGTTGGAGCAGCTGTGTGCCAGTTGGATGGCTAGGGATTGGATAGTCTCTGTGAAGAAACTATTGAAGATATTTGCAATATCCTCTGGGGATTTATGGTTGGAAGCTGATGGGGTAGGAGTGGAGGTCTGTCATGGGTGAAGAAGTTTGTTTATTCCTGCCCAAATCTTTTGAGGTTTATTGTGATGTTTTTGTTAAAGATAGTAGTAGATGTTTTTTTGTGTAGTATAATAGATTTTGTGGAGTGATTCCTTAGCTGTTGGTATCTGAGTTGATCTAGTGGGTCTTTTGTGGCACGCCATTTGTCCCATGCCTTATTTCTAGCTATGATTTTAGATTTGGTCTCTTTTGAGATCCACGGGACAGTTTTTGTTTTGGTTCTAATGGAGTGAGCAGGAGCGTGAGAATCAAGAATAGTAAGGAATATGGAATTAAAGTATGCTACTGCATCGTACAGTGAAAGGTGCTTTAGGATTGACCAACTGCAAGCTTTAAGTTCATTTTTGAAAATTGGTGGAGTTGAAGTTCTTATTATTTCTGATGGTTTTAAAGTTGGTCTGGTGAGGGCTGCCCACCTTGTGCTTGATAATGTACGTAAGTAAGTGATCACTTAGGTCAGCTGGGAGGGTCCCTGACTTGTAAATATAGGGGTGGCTGTTGATAAGTATCCAATCTAGGATATTGTCTTTGTTATTGGGTTTGCCTATCCTGGTCAGGGAGGATATGAGTTGCATAAAACCGTGTAGGTTGACATGGGTTGTAGGAGATTCTGAAGAACAAGTGTTCCAATCTGTTAAAATATCCAAGCACCATAGTTTCTTGGGGGTAGGAAATGGATAACCAGTGGAGGATGTCCTCTAGGGTGTTTGTATTATTACCTGGGGGAATGTAAATGCACACAATGTTTATGCATTTGTTATTGTTAATCTATAGTTTGGTAATAAGAATTTCTGCATTATTAAACTGGGGTGGTTGTAGGGAGACCATAGTAACATCTAGTGTATTTTTATAGAGTACAGCTACCCCACCACCCTTCCGAGTAGTACGATCTAATCTAAGTATGTCGTACCCTGGTGGTATTATCTCATTGTCTTTAGTTACCAGTTTTAGCCAGGTCTCCGTAAGACATAATACATCGTGGGAGTACACTGCTAAGGGGGCATGCAGATTATGGACCTTATTGTTTATACTTCTGATATTTATTTGGCAGGTCAGGAGAGAATTAGGAGGCCTATTAGCCAGTGTTATGTTAGAAGGAATATTAGTTTGGGAACTGGAATTAGCAGGTGGGGATGGGCCAGGGTTTGGGTGGATGTCTCCATCCATTGTCAGGCTGTAATGTAAGCTATGAGTTTCATATTTTGTTTATACATTTTTGGTAATGTTTAGTTTTGGGGCTGATATACCTGGTCTAATCAGGTGGTAGTTTTAGGAATGGTGGGATCCGGTATGTGGGGAATTATGAGCTGGTCAGTATTGTTTGATATTAATATTGAATTGTATTGAGATAGGCATTGCTGATACAATTTTGTAGAGAGAGAATCATCTGGATTTGAATCTTGGCTCACATTTACTCTAACCATAAGCTCGCTGCTCTTACACCCTGTGTCACAGAGAAAGTTTAGCAGCTGCTGTATTTTCCACATTCAGTAATATCCAGAGTGCTGATGGCCACACATTGCCACTGAATCTGTTTGTACTAAGTAAGGCATGCAAAATAAAAATTTTCACGGTTTTCAGAATTTGATCAGTGCTTAATGTTGCGCAAACATGGAAGGCAAAGCCAACAGTTATTTATATATTAAAACTTTGGCCCCAACATTTCAAAGACAGACTACAGCATGCACATCACACAGGCTGTCAGCAATTTCTCCCATAACATATATCGCAAACCTGACATATGAACATTCACAGCAAACAGATGTATTTTGCAGTTAACCCCAATCAGGTCAGTTAGCATATGTCCTTATTTGCATATAGTTTGTCAATGAGCACCACTGGACACTGCTACTTTACAAGTCCAAGTTGAATTCCAAAAATCCAAATCACATGTGACCTACTACTTTGCCATCCTCTGTGCAAATCAGCTTCTCGCCGACATGCTTTGTGAAGAGGCATATAGCATGTCTACCTCTGGTTACTGGTTTGTAATCCTCCAATACATAACAATGCATTCATAAACACAAGAGAAGGACAGTGACATGTGTGCTTCACTGAACACATACTTTCTGAGATTCACATTTGCCCTGCAACAATACACTTGCAAATGATATATCAGTACTTGGACCATTGCCAAACCGTCTCCAGCATTGCAATGTGCAATCTAACAGTAAGAACTTACTCACCATCTCCAAGGCCAACAACAGTGCAGGGGAATCTTTATTTTCCAGCTATATATCTCGTATATGGAACTCCTTTCTAACTCCATTCTCTCAATCTCATCCACTAACCACTTTAAGCCATCATTTAAAGCTTATCTAAAAATAAGTGGCTGTGTTCCTGTACTAACCCCTTATGAATGCTCTGATACATCACAGTATACCTCAACCATATCCAACTTCATCATCTGAAAGATTCACGCACATATTGTGAAGCAGAGTGCCTGCATGACCATCTACAAGCCATCTCTGGACCACTAGATGTGTGATTGCGAATTCACTCATGGGATAGTGTCCATGTTTCATATGGAGAGAGGCAGTCTATTAAATTCAAACACATATGTACATACACACATGCAGCTAATTATTAGCTGCTAATATCTTCCCTCACCTAGAGATAGTGATTTGGGTTTAAATGGGGTAATAATGGCTAGGATTGTATGGGTCCTTTGCTATTAGCCTAGTAATGTCCTATGACTGTATGCACATTGCAAATGTCAATGCTGTTGTTATCCACATGTGCTATGTTCTGATGTGGATGTATTGTAACCATCCAACAGGTGTTCTAATCTGGGATTTGAGCTACTGTTTTGATGCCCACTGTTGCCATTTTGCTGCAGTATTATGCCTCCTGAGGAATAGGGCCATGCATGGGATGATGCTATATATGGTGTTTCCTTACTAAGGCATGTTTTCTTATAGTCCACATTCTACAAAGTTCTTATTCAGCTATCACAGGGACAGCTGCAGTATGGCACAGGTATGTTTGTATATACTTAGCATATGGAAACCTTATTTGAAACACAGCAAGATTACATCATAGTGATTAAATGGACACATACACCTGGGTTCATAAACATGTTGCAATGCTGTTATATTCACAAACGTGTAATTTTCAGATTCATTTGCAACATTGGCAAATTCATTGTATGCAGTACTGTGTTGCTATTCACAAGGATTATGCAGGTGCTCCCCAGCAGCATTGTGTGACTGGCAGAATTTGTGTCATTAACATTTCTGCATGAACTGCATCTGCCTCAGTTGTAATGTGTCCATATATGGTCAGGGACCTAAACAACACATTTCCAGTGATAATCATATAGGGAAAGTTGTATGACTGAGTTAACAGTTCCACTGTCTTGCATGTGATTCATACCCAAGGTTTTATTTGGTGGTTGTGTACAGCTTGAAGTTCAAAGTACAACTATAATGTGAATGTACTGTCATTGATGTACCAATACATCACATCAGTATTACCTCTTGATAGTTTGAAAGGACACATATGGATGTATGTCAGGATTATATGGCAGTGTAACATTTTCACTGGCAATGTCAGGGGGACAGTGATCATGTGGCATGTGTTGAGGTTTGACATGTAATCATACAATGTGCTCCATTCACTGTTTGGTATGTATACAGTACTGCAGTGATAGCTTCTTTCATCATTGACACCAGACTTTGCATTACTGTACTTTCTGTGCACATGGGCATAGTTGATGAATTGCCATCATTCTCCTATTTTGCTGTACCATTCATTATCATGGATCACTTCTTAATTCACACATGAATTGCAGATGCTTCAGATAATAACCATTGCTATTACATGTGGCAGATACATGCAATACCCAGTGTTCAGGGAATCCACTCATAATAGTGTGGTGTCTGTATGTGTTGTTATCCATATGGTCAATACCTACATCAGGTAAGGATGCTTTAGTCAATGTATCACATTTGGCACAGTAAGCTCTCACACATTTGGTAAGCAATACATAACTATTTTCTGTGATGCAAACCTATTAGGATTTGACAGTGCAGATTCCCCTTCAAGGTGTTCTACTAGAAGCTTGTGTGATATGTCTTTCTGTGTTGTACCCAGTAAATACACTGCTCAGTGACAACACTGATGGCACATGTTTGAATGCTGCAGGGAGGACTGTGGCTTATGTGTAATGCAAACCTTTCAAATGGCCAGGATTGCCCCTGATTTCAACTCAAGGTTTAATACTGTCCCTCTTAACTCTCCAAAAAGTGGTCAGTTTTTGGGAAGAGGTGGTGAATTATCCTTATATAATACTAACAATCATTACAGTTGCACACATTTGTTCCTGCAGAATATGTATAAATTACAATCACATATTCTGTCAATGCTGCAGATTAATGGTCATAATATTTTAAAACTGGTCATGATTGTGCCTGTTTCTTTTTACATTTGTCCAGGAGTATGCTGTATGTGTCCCTGATTGCTTAAGAGCTATGGTAGCATGTCAGTCATATTTTAGCAAGTCCTTTTTCATTTTTTCAGAGTATGCACATACCCCTATTGTATATACCATGCTTTGCTAAGGGTCCTCTCCAGTGAGCATGTCATTGATGTGTAACTCACAACCATTCATCTCCATTGACATGTAACCTTGTATGACCATCACATATATACTATCACGTGTGTTTATATCATAATATAATTTTACAGGAGGTGTAAGCAGTATGTGCTGTGCTATTTATGCATGTGCTTAATGTTATGCTACTAACTTGTCTCGGAAGCGTACATACTTTGACATAGCCTGTCTTGGGGACATTTACATATTTAGCATGCCCTCTTTCTCTTTATTCAGTACTTTTCTTGCATTTGCCATTGCCATTTATCCTCCCCCTCCATTATTTAATTATGCATATAATTGTAGTGTACATTGCACTCAGTGCACTTTCTCTACTGTGTAATTACTGCTGTTATTGCAGTATTTTTACCCCTGGCAGTCATTGTGGCTGTTCACATGGTCTTGCAAAATGAATGCTTCCTTTTCCTGTGCTTGTGCTGCTCTGCACAGTTTCTGCACTGTTTCTGGCAGGCAGCACTGTTGCTGGCCATGACATTTTGCTTTTTTTCATGTAAGAATGATGAGCAATGTGAATATATGATTAGCACTGCTGTTCATCACGCTAAAACGTAAACTTTCTGTAGGCTTCACATGAAGTCAACACAGAGTTTATTGAATCCCCAGGCTAGACAAAGTCATTCCTATTGATGTTAGTACTATGTTCTTGTCTTTCTAAGTTATTATTACTATTTATAAAGATTTGGTAAAGTTTTTTTAAATGCAGTGCTACTACATGCAAAGGAGCATATCCATATCCCACAAACACCACAGGAGAAAGCAAGAACCATGCAAAAATTCTGTGCAATAGCACATTTCCCTGAAATTTTCAGCATCATAGACTGCACACACAAATAAGCCCCATCAGGAGAACAGGAAAGGAAGTATATCAACAGAAAAAGTTTCCACTCCATAAACTGTCAGGTTGTCTGTAATGCCCAAGGGATCATCTAGAATGTTTGTGCAAGTAAACTAGGCAGTTTCCACAACTCACACATATGACACACTTATGAGCTGTACAGCAGGATTGCTACAGGTAACATCCCTCAAGGACATTTAGTGGGGGATGCAGGATATGCACTGGAGCCTTGGCTCATGACATTCATGTGAAACCCATTCAACCCCACTGAGCAAGGATACAATGAGGCCCATGCTCAATCTGGGAAAATCATGGAATATGTGTTTGGCTTGCTTAAAATAATGTTCCAGTGTCTAGACACATCGGGAGGTGCACTGCAGTACGACCCAGACACCTGTGCTGAAATATTTATAGTTTATGCCATAGTATGAAACATTATTAGTAGGAAACAGCTTCATCAACAAGGGCAGCAAGGGGAAGGACCAGAGGCACGGCCAGCAGCAGCATCAGCAGATACAGCTGAGGGCTCTGAAGGAGAAACAAAAGCTGCAGATGTTGCTGGGAGAAGGAAGCATGCACAGTATGGTCTGGCACTGGCTAAAAGGCAATGGATAGCACACACAATCACTAATTATGTCAAAGCCAAAGATCCCATGCATATACAAATATGAAAAATGATGCCTGCCAGACACCACAGCCCTTACGTAACCATGGAATGGCTGTGCTCTGATATCATCAATAGCATCAGACAGGGACAACCCCCCAAGGTCATAATGTGTATCTACATTAATGATAACAAAGTATGGAAAATATAAATAAAATAAAAATGTCATAGCACTGACTACTTTCATATCAGTACATGTATATGCCCTATAAGTGCACATAAGGTAATTCCCCAAACTGCCCCCAATCCAACCAACCCCCCCAAAACACATAAAATTAAGAATATTTTGAGCTCAATAATCAGCAGAGATTGTATAACACTTATGTAATTGAGATAATATAGGTTTAAACTTCGCAATGCATTTATGCAATAACAATTTAACAAATATCAGTGCAGCATAACAGAAGTAACACCAAACTGTTCTAACATCTTTATCCACTGTTGTGGAGTCCAGCCCAGTAGAAATACACTAACAGAACACATTTTCCTTTTGCTGCTAACACAGATAATACCAGATCTCCCTACTTACTTATAATACCATTATCTGCAAAAAGTGTGCAAGTATGACAAAAATTATATTACATTTGTGATGTGGCATTCAGTAGCATAATTGTAGAAATGCAGTAATGGCTATGAAAAAAAGAAAGGGATAAATGTAAACACAAAAAAAACATACAAATACTCTTCATCAGTCCCTGCATTTCATCCCTGCAGTGTCAAAATGAAAGCATTATTTAAGAAATAGCTACTTACCTTGAAAATACAACACTACAGATACTGACTAAATCACCCAAACTCCTGCTATTCTACTAGTATTTAGTTATGTTTCAAAACAACCTCCCTGGTATGATATAATGGCACTGCCTACACCTTTGCCTTCTTTATAGTGCAGAGTCAGTGTTGTGAGCACTGTGATTATGCAAATGAGGTGTGACTTCCTTAGCATTTCTGAATACCATAATCTGCACACAGCGCATGGAAAGTAAAGATGGTGTAGGCACATACACAACTACATGCACACATCCTCAGTAATACAAGGATGAGCAGTGAGAAATGTTGCCTGTCAATAGCTTGCAGGTGTCTCTGATTTCATCTTGTCAGATTAGACTCCACTTTTACAGTCCCCCCTCTGTTACATATACCTAGTCAGGTTGTGTCAGGGAAAATGAACTTTTAAGTCTGCAAGTATATTAACTGATATATAGGAGCTCTTCAGTCCTAATTTTTCAATGCTTCCTTTGTATGCCTTGTCTCACTTAGTATTATTTGTGACCTGCTTGCCATCATGAAGATTACGCTCACCTTCTAAGGGGAAAGGTGACTAAGTTACTTTAGGCTGCTACAGGTCATGTAAATCAGCCAGGTGGCATTGCCCTGCAAACAGTTCTCTAGATAGTACTCAGGGAAGAAAAAAACACCTGACACATTTTTTTTAATGTTAAGTGGAGTTAGCTAATAGCTGAAGTATATCAGATGCAAGTTTTGAAACCACTGGTGTGAAGCTTTTGAACATGATTGACAAAATATATATTTAATCACATTTTGTGATACCATAATGTTTTTGATTAAACATAAACCAGCACTTGTTCAGTTTTTAGTAGAATCTAGAATAGAAGATGTCATTAAAAATGGAATAATTAGTACAGCATATAAAATATTGCATGATAACTATAAGAATCAATCAGAGGAGGTTAGAAAGAATTGGGAAAATAAATTCCCAAATATGCAACAAAATCTAGAATATTTAGGATTTTTCCCTGGAAATGTTTACATAGATATTTTTATACCTAGAGTAGACTCCAGAGAATTTTCCTCAGGCAGGCAGAAAATGTTGGAGGTGTGAAGGGGAAGAAAGAGATAACTGAGAACATATTTTCTGGGAGTGGGGTGAGCTGGCAGACTTTAAAGACTGCCTGTAGGATGCATGTTGGAGATGCTGGGTGGCAGATTGGTCTGATGAGGGAGATGATTTTTCTAAGCTATGATACAGAATCGGAATTGCCTAGACATGGTTACGCCTCGCTGTGTCTAATAATGGCGGATGCCAAAAAAGCAGTTACTAGAAAATGGAAATCAAAATCTAAACCAGCTATGCTGGAAGTAGTGAATATAGTAACAGAGATGAAATAACTGGAATTGATATCTTTAGAAAAGAGTAGGAGCAAACTACATAGGAAAAAAATGGGAATTGTGGTAACAATACATACAAGGGAGGAATGAGGTCTAAATTGTGACAGGACTTAAATGAGCTATGTAGTGTCTGAGTGAGAGATATTGGGTATATTATAAGTAATGTATAATGTTTGCAACTGTGAGTGTGACAGTATGGTTTGTGATGTAAAATGCTTGTGAACAAGATTGTGTCACAGCGGTTTGTTTTCATTTATGTAAATGTATGACTGCTTATGTAGTAAGTGATGGTTTAATAAAGATGTTTCTTGTATAAAAAGGCAGGAATTGAATAATTTATGTAATGTTCCTTTGGTTATATGGTATATAGCAATATATGTAAAGTATAATGTTTATGTTAATATAGTTTTATTGCTTTTATATAAATGGAGATTTACCTATGTCGCATGTGATAATACAATAAAGGTGTTTGAAAAAATTGACTGTTGTAACTTTTGCTAACAACATTTGCTCATTATTCTGTCCACTCTAAAATACTATGTCACTAAATACAAGTATGATAATGTTTTCCACACAATACATGCCTGATGTTGCATGAGATTTGAGAAGAAGGAATTGTTCACTTGTATGCTTTTCTTGCTCTGGTCATTACTACATAAGCCCATGCACTGCATTTCATTCACTATCTGTAATTTCTATAAGATATATATTATCCTGACATGTTTGTTCTATATGCTGTCTGTTTTGGCATTAAGCAAACATGGTTCACTACCTAAGGAAAAAAGTGAAAACTTTGGTTTCAATTGCCTTTAGTAGCTAAAACACACCTGGTGGCTATGGGTGACCTGCAGCAGTCTAGATAGTAATCTTTCTAAAAAATATAACTGTCAGGTATACAAGGTGTAATTGAGGTTAATCAATAGAAATAAAGTACATGAAGCATCACTTGAATTCTTCTTTGTAGAATACTTTAGCATAATTCACGATATTTACTCTTACATTGTTTTCCACTCCAAGGTACAATTGCTCTCTGCTTGGCTTTATGGAAACACAGTTCACTACCTAGATAAAGAAATGAACAATTTGTCTTCAGTACTCTGGACAGTACTGAAAAGAGAAATTCTTCCTGCCCGTTTGCTGTCTCTGTGGCCCACAGTGTAAAACAAATGAATTTCAGCAAATAATGTAGGCTATTAAGGGTTTGAATCTAGCTAGAAGATTTTTTTAAAAAAGGGTGTGAGAAGCAAATTTTCAGAATTTTTTAATAGGAATGTAACATCAATGAAATATGATAAAGTTAAAAATAATTAGTGCATAATGACAGTGTCCTTTTTAGCATATATGACTAATGTATTAAATATATACATACCCTAATGTATGTCTACCTTTCTAGACATGACAATAATTATATGTCAGACAAATATTGCTAGCATATGTATGATGGGCACAAATCCTTTGTTGTAACCATCATGACTCATCACTTATCCCATCTATGTGTTTAGGGCCCTTACGTCTTCTGAAGGTTGCATGTAACACAAATCAGCCTGTCTTGATAATCACGTTCAGCTGCATCTGTGTAAACCACACATACTTGCAGTAAGAATGACTTTTACACAGGAATGCATTTAAAGGCAGGATTACAACTACATAAATATAGGCATCTCTAAATTGTACTGCCATTCATTCTGATACCAATAAATGTCAGATGTTCATGGTGTAAATGTAGTGTTCTTGTGACAATGTCAGTTGATACATTACATAGGTTCCTAGATGTTAACTAGGCTACGACCACAATGGCCTTTTTAAGCCTAGCCATGCATCCCAAATCTCTGACAAGTTCTGACACCCTTGATAAGTGTAAGCATGGGCCTGGGAGATACAAGTTACCTGTTTGCATTAGAGACATAGGTGCCAAACCAGGGATGAATTTCCTGTTTCCCATCCAATTGTCCAAGTTGCACTTGAATTGGATTAGTGAGGAATTCTGCCTCACATGGATGGGAAACCTGTTCCATTGATGGGGTAGTCTCTGGGATACATTCCTATCTCTCCAGCAGTTTCTATTTATATCACAGGCTAGGTTTAAGTCTTTAGAATGGGTAATTCTGGGTACTGTTTGTTTTGTAGATATGCAGGAGATCTAATAGAGTGGGGTTTGACAATGCTCTGTATGCCAAGCATAGATCTCCCCTCGAAAGCCTGTAGGAGACAAAATACAGGGATAGGGCCTTGAAACAGTCAGCATAGGGCATATTATTTACGCCCTGTATTCTTTTAGTGAAGAACCTCTTTGTACGGTCCAGTTGTTAGATATGGCTGGTTAGGTACATACCAAAGGGGACTGTACTCAGCGATAGGTCTGATGAATGCCGAATACAGTGGAACAATGAGTTCCTTGGACTTAAATGCCATACCTTTGTTTATAAGTTGTGCAACATAGAATGATTTCCTCACCACTGCAGACAAGTGATAATCAAAGGCTAGATTACTATCTGTGCATGTCCCTAAGTCCCTGACTACTGGGTCATCTCTAAGGGGTGTGTTGTCAATATGATAGTTACCAGGGATGGATGACTTCCCAAAGGATACTATTATGCATTTCTTGGCATTTAGTTTTAGTCCCTGGCTTTGACACCAGTTGTTTGTCTGTGTCAGCCCCTCCTGGAGAACATTTGTGTCAGTATGAGATTCAGTGATAGCTCCTAATTTGCAATCATCTGCAAATTTAGTCAGCCAGAGACCACTGACATTAGCCTTGACTTCTGATAAGTAAATTCCAAAAAGGATCGATCCAAGGACTGATCCCCAAGGGACTCCACTTGTGATTGGCCTCTTTGTAGAGGTGGACTTCCCAATTCTAACTTCCTGGATCCTGTCTGTGAACCAGTTGGCTATCCAGTGGGTGACATACAGGTTTGTACCTAACCTCTTGAGTTTGTCAATAATGTCCAAGTGGAGTATTGTGTCAAATGCCTTGGCCAGGACAAGGTAGGCAGTGTGAATGATTTTGCCCTCATCCATTGCTTTGGTGACCATCTCAAAGAAGTCCTCCAGGTTGAGTAGGCATGTTCTGCCCTTCACGAAACCAAACTGGGTTGGGTCATGTGTCTGGAGGTTTACTATATCTCTTTTGATCATCTCTATGATAATTATTTCCATGGCTTTACATAAAAGACTAGTGAGACGTATGGGTCTGTAGTTTCCAGGGTCTGTAGATGGCCCACATTTGTGCAGAGGGATGGCTGTTGCTTTTCTCCATTCATGAGGCACGAAGTCTGTATGGAGGCTACAGTTAAAGAGTAATTCCAGAGGCCCTCATAGGTCATGTTTCATGCTATTTAGAAAGCATTCTGGGATATTGTCTGGCCCCATTGATGCAGTGTTCTTGGTCTTAGAGAGAGCATTAAGGAAGAGCATTAAGCATCTGTTCCCTAGTGATAGTAGGGGAGTTATATTTGATGATATTTCCTGACAGAAGGTTGAGGGGGAGAGAGGAGTAAAGTTGGAGCTGAATTTATCAGCCAGAAGGTTTGCGATATCTTCTGGCTCAGTATAGGTGACTCCATTTATAATGAGCTCTGCACACAACTGTGTATTGCCTTTGAGATTGCAGACATAGCTAAAGAATGCTTTGTGGTTGTCTTTGGCCTGGGAGGCTAAACTTACCTCAAATTTGGCTTTGGCAGACATTATTTGTCATCTGAGTTGTTCTTTTAGCTTGATGAGAGTACTTTTATCCCACTGGGTGCTGCACCAACTAATTTGTGCCATGATTCTCTTCCTCCTGTTATACATCCAATTGATTTTGTGATTCCACCAGGGTGGCTTGTTTTTTTGAGTTAGTTCTCTACTTCTTCCTCGTGGGTACAACTGCCTCTATGCAGCTATTAACATGCTTGTACAGGGTTTCTGTGAACAGTTCTGCATACTCAGAAGTGCTCTCAGGGTATATAGGGGCTTGAAATTTTGCCAGATTCTCACTTAATAGCAGCAGGTTAGCCTTAGAATGGTTGCTGAATATTCCTGGTTTAGCTGGGGGTCTAGTTTTTATTTTTACTTCAAAGGAGTCCATTTTGTAGTATGACGTTACTAGGGAAGGCATTACAGTAGGAGGTGTGCAGCACTCTCCCATATTAGTGAGGACCAGATCCGGTATGGTTGCACCCCTGGTTGGTGTATTAACTATCTGATCCAGGGAGTTTGTGTTTACAAAATCCAGGAATCTCTGTGCATGTACGTTTGATGTCATATTGGATTTCCAGTTAATAGTGGAGTAATTAAAGTCACCCATGGATATGGTATTGGGTTGGATGGTTAGTATTTCTAATAAGCTTAAATACATGGTATGGATTTCCTGGGTCATAGAGGTGGATGTATTGCTTGCAAGGAAGTGGTACTGGATTTTATCTATGGTGATTTGAACATGGAGCAGCTCAAGTGCATTGTAATGTTTGACCAGCCTTGAAGTATATTTATTTTTGATGTAAATAGAGATACTTCCACCTTTAGTCCCTGCCTGTGAAGTAGCTGCTCTAAATATGTGGAAGGCATTATAACCTTGCACTTTTGGTGTGCTGTCCGTGGCTTTATACCATGTCTCAGAGACCGCACAGACATCAGCATTCTCTAGGGTAAAGAGAGCTTCTAGGGAGTGGAGTTTTATGTTTAGGCTTCTAGCATTGAACAGTAATACTTTTACATTTTCTTGGTTTTGATTTGCTATGTCGGACGTACTTTCAGTTTGGCATTGCCTAAAATAGGCACTAGTGGGGAAGACAATGTTTTAGCAAATATTTGAAAGCCTAGAGGGGAGCGGTGCAGACTATTCCTGGCAAAGCAATGTGGTCTGTTGACCATCTTCTTCCATGCTGACAAATATTGCACCCCCTTAGAATGACACCAGAAACTAAGCCAATTATTAAAGTCAGTCATCTTTTGTTCATATTGTAGCATCATCCTTGGAGAAGGTAAAATGCTGCTCAATGCTAGACTCACACCAGCCAGAGACACATATTCTGAGAGTTCTATAATGTCTCTATTCATATAGCCTAGGGTGGCATGTCTCAGGTCACTTGCACTTTTTTACTTCCTGTATGCCATGGGTTCTACTCTCAGTGGATACAGAAATATTATAACATTGGTTAAACCCCACACACACAATATGTCAGACCTCAGCCATCTTTCACCTTCCAAAGTGCATCCCTCAAAACCCATGCTAGTAAGCAGTCCATTGTTGAACACACTAGAAATTGTGACAATGGATGGAGTATCACACATGGAACAGATCACAGCCATTTTTAACTCCTTTATTGCTTTCTGTCATGAGTAGCGCCTGTGTGTCTGCCAAGGGGTCTATCTACTTGCATTCATGCAAATGAGGTTGGCAAGGCTGTGCACGTTTGAGTAATACCACTAACATACAAGATCTGAATTAGGCACCAATTCAGACATCGTTTGTAAGCTGTTTTCTGCAGACATGACTGGTGATGAAGAGATTAGTGCTCAATTTAGAGCACAAAGATTTGGTGTTGTGGATTCCGGGATATTTTTGGCACTTCTCATGAAGTGTTACAGCCATAGGGGGATGCTGGGGGGGGCTTACTAGGTCTTAGTGTAAGAATGAGGATTAGAATAACTTAAGCAAGGCTTTCTCCACTGAAACTGTGATTCCATGCAATGGGGAACAATGTCATCACCACTCTAAACTGATTGGAGGCTGAATTTAGGACTAGGAACACACCCAAGTGTGTAGGTTTTCTCACTCATAACCTATGTGAGATATGGTAGTAATTATCTAGTCAGCCAGTGGAGCTATTCATTATGATTTAATATATATTTGTCTTCTCTTTGTTGTCTGCAGCAGCAGAGAAGATTGCTGCAAAGTGTGAGGCATACTAGGAGAGATTAACTTGTCACAAAGAAGCACAGGGTAAGTATGATTCAAGTAAAAATTAAAGCCATACTATATATTTTTTAATTCCTTCAAGCACTAGCATCTCGAACAGCCATAGGTCATCAGTCATCTCAAGCATGCATGGCTTTCTAAATAAATTTTGCTGCTTGCATGAAGCAATTAGAATACAACCGTTACTCTGTGTGGGTTCAGTAGCCAGAAGCAGCATTTTTTGTAACTTGATAATCATTGATTTGTTAAGATGATTTCAGTTTCATTATGATTAATTTTCATAGTGCAGATTATCTTAATTGGCCAATATCCCCATTTAATTTATCAATGAAATAATCAAATATTCTAATGCTATTAGAATACTATGATATTAGAGTATTACCCGTAAACATTTGTTTCATTGACTGAAAATATTCATTAACTTCAGTACCTTCTATATATTTGTATTTATTCATTCATTCTAATTCTGTTAGCAAATTTTCTACTACTAAATTGAATACCAATGGAGATAATAGACAACCTTGACTTGTTCCTTTGTTAATTATTAAAATCTTGAGAAATAAATCTTCCAATTTTGATGAAAGCTTTAAAGTCTATGGGCAGGATTCACAAAGCCTCCGTGTAAGAGTTACAAGTCTTACATGGAGGCTGCAGTTAAACGGTATGATGTCAGCATGCCATGCATATTCATGAGGGCATGCTGCCTCACACCCAAGGCTAACACGGTCCATGTAAGAAAGTAGGGGGCGTGTCTTCAGGGCGAGTCTTGCAAATGGACACGCCCCCAGAAGAGGAAAAGTCCCGAAAATAAACCCCCACGAGAGAGTCCGTGTAAATGTCAACAAACACAACACAACACATGGCCCCACAGACTATAAACATAAAAAATAAGAATGAACATGTTATATATTTTTTTATAAGTTCTAAAGATGTTTGCCCGTAATTGCTTCGTTTGCTGGCGTGCCGCTTAGCCACAGTTAGCAGTCAGTGGAAAAGCATATAAGATCTAAATATGCAAAGTAAGCCAAGAAGCAATAGCGTAGTGGTAGAGACGTCGGCTGAAGACGAGGCAGTCACGGTTCGAGCCCCCACAACATCAATTTTTATTTCTAGTGAAATAAGCACGAAACAATTCCCTGACATATATGTACATATATAAAATTATATTTTATGTAAAATGTAATGAAATGGGCCATGTATTTTGAAGAAATGTGAGATAATAAAAAAAATAAAATGTCAGAAGTGCCTATAGCTGAGCTACGCTCTAACAAGCTGAGTATATCTGCCCGTAGGGGACCAGTGGTTTAACAGGTGTAAAATGAGTGCCCGGGGTTGAGCAGTGTTGTAACATGCTGAAACTGTGTGCCCATAGCTGAGCTGTGCATAATATGCGTGCTGACAGCGAAATGACGCATAAACCAGCATAGCCCATGTGCGCGGAGCTGCGCACCGCGCCAACAAGATAACCAGCGGGCAACGTTGAGAAGCTGTATCAAAACTGCCTTTACACAGACACACCTCCTAGCTTGTGTAGACAGTCATAAAAAATACAAAGCAATGGCAAGGCTCAAACTCAGGATACCATGCACCATAGTCAAAGTACTGAACCACTAAGCCATGACAGTTGCTCTTAGAAATGCAGTATTAGCATATATATAGGAATGAATGGAAAGAGAAGCATGACAAAGCAGGTTTTGTGAAGCTGATACATTTCCAAAATGGCCAATCACAGATAAGTGCGGGAAAAACGGCATATATAAGCCCCATAGGCAGGAATACACAGCATAACTGATTGTAGAATTGATTTGCAGTCAGGATGGCAGGTGTAGGAGAGGGTAGTTGCTTCCGAGCACAGAGGTGGCGCGTTGAGGAGTCCAAATATATGGTTTGGCTCCTCGTCCATGATCATGAGGCCCAACTCATGCAGGGCCAGGTCCTGTGGGGAGCATACAAGGCTGAGGCATGGGACCGGTTGTCACATGATCTCACTAGTGCCACAGGGATACCAAGGACTGGTGAACAGGTCCGTCACCAGCATGCGGACCTGAAGAGACGGAAGCAGGACCAACTGAACCACTGGATCCAGGAGGCCCGGCAAATGCCCAATGCTCCACTACTGAGTAAGTTACATGTAATTATTTATGTAAGAAATTAACCTAGCTGATATTATGAAGATGTGTATTCCAATATTACTTCATTTATATTACAGCTGCAGGTGTCCGTTCCATGAATCGTCGAGCCTATGCCGATAGGCTTGTGCGGTTGCGCCATCAGGCAGGTTAGTAATTCTCTCCCTGTAACTGTTAAAAAATAGAAGTATGACAGCTTGCAAAAGAGTGCACTGTAGTCACTTATTAATAAAAAGTGCAAGTAACAGTGTAAGAGAGATTCTGCTAGTACTGTGTGATTACATAAGTATGATGCAGCCTGTAATCTAAAAATAAAAATGAAACAAGTCTGAAATAAAGATGTTCCACCTGTAATGTAATAGTACATAACCTGCAGCAGGCTGCAAATTACAGCTACACAAGCTGTGTAAAACACATGTGTGAAATATATCCCCGTTTAAAATCTGAAATATGACACAAGTGAGACTGTTTGAAAGGATTGTTGTAACCAAGTAAAACATGTCAATAAAGCCTAGAATTAAGTACCATCCTGAATTGTAAAAATAAAACAAGTGAGAGCGTGAGAAAGAGGTATGAATCCACCAATAAAGTTGTAATAACTCCTGAATAAAGTATACTGCAGTCAGTACAGAATGAAATGAATGTGACAGGCACAACCAAAGAGTGAAATGTGTGGAATAAAGTACTGAAGCTGGAATGTGTGTCCCACAATTTGGATATGTTGCTGTACATTTGCAATATGCAGATAGTATGGTTGTAAGAAATACCAAACATCCACAGTTGTCTAGAGTCATATAAATCAAATGTAGCAAGATGCTGTAGCTGAACAGAGCCTGATATGAATGTGTATGAATAAAAATGCAATGCATATTAATGTAGCAGTAACATTCCCATCACCAACATGCGTAAGTTTACACATAGAAAACTGTAGTCAGACCTGTAGGGTGTATATATCTGCAGCTAATAGAAATGTACAGCATATGTATAGGTATTTGAAGTTGTTAATGAAATATTTCTTCACCCTACCCTATAACCACAAATAATCCATTCCACATGAAATGGGTATGTGTATTCACAATTAACTCCCCTGGACATTTGTCCTGTTGGTTCATACATATTTGCATGTACATTGATGCATGTGCCCTGTTCATACATCCAAACCTGATGGCCTGTTGCCATCAATCAACCCTGCATGTTGTTGGATTGTGTATTGTTGTTCAAATTATGCATGTGTTATGCTTGCTGTTCAATGGCTTGAATTTATGGGTGTTTGGTTAATGGGAATACTAATGCATGCTGTTACAACTAATTGTGAATGGTATTGTACGTTACTAACCCAAACTGTCATAAAATAATGCAAAACATAGGACGACAGGGAAGGCGGGTTCCAGCGGACCCACCTCTCCCACCTCAGCTGGCGAGTGCACCTGGCAGTAGTGCCCAGGCCAGACCCTCCTCCGATGGCCCTGTGCCACCTGCGGGTGGAAGCACTGCAGGGGATGGGGCTCATCCCCCCTCTGCAAGTGTGGCCAGACTGTGGTGCGTAGGGAGATCAGGCATTCTGTGTTTGGGCCCCTAAGCCAGCTTGAAGCACGGGTGGCACAACTCACGGGTGTGCCTGCTGCCCATCCTAGACAGCCCCCAGCACAGCCCCATCCTGGGCAGTGAAGGCACAGTGGCAACTGCCCATGGGTGGGGATCTCAGTTCCACTGTTGCCATCTGTGGGCTCATGGGCTCGAGATATCCAAACATCCGTCCCTGTCAATTGTGTATCCCCCCACATGTGTCATACACCACCCCTGTATGTGTCTTGTTTGTCTTGTCTGTTAACCTCCCCTACCTACCTCCCCAGCTATACCTACTTCCTGTACCTGACATTCCACTCTCACCTGAAAAAAAAAAAAAAAAGGGCACTCTGTTCCCACAAAAAAATTACGCCCCATACATAGCTGCCCATTTCACACACATGTCTGCTGGACATGGAAACTGGCAATTACAATTGGCTGTACAACAAACATTGTTGCCCTCACCCCTCACTCAGGGGTGGAAGGTTTCAAATTTCACACCAAATTACAAACATATGCACAGCTGTTGCTGATAAAGAAATGGGCAGCTATGGGCCTTTCCTACATCCCTCCTGCAAATCCCGAGCTTGTGTTCCTACTGTCCTACCCTCTTTGTGCCCTCTTTTTCACCACTTTCCAATCTTCCCATTTTCTTTTCGTTCAAAGAACTTAGCGCGGGTGTGCGTGAGAGTAAGCACTTTTAAGCAGTAGCAAGCGGGTGTGCGCTTCTCTGCGCTTAGCTAAGCATGTGTGCGCAAAGCTAAGCGACAGTGCGCATGCGTGAGCTCCGCGCAAACCAGCGCTAACCCGCTTACAACTGCTTAAAAGTGCCTTAGTCACTCTGAATGACAAGGCCTGTACTTTGCTCAGCAGCAAAATAAAATTCCTCTGTCAGTCTCGAACCCAGGACCTTGGAAACAGTAGTCTGCATGACTTACTACTAAGCCATGACTGCTATACAAAAACATTGTGCTGAAAGAAATATATCATAAAATAGTAGGAATTAATGTAAAGGGAATATAGCAAGTCTAGTACACAAAGCATGTCATGTATATTTACTGTCAAATCTAGTGGATTTGTAAAATATTACTGTGTGAAGAGAAACAGCCATGCTAGTTGGTAGCTAGTAGGTAATAATGTCACAGTAGCACCTGGCAAGCCACACACATACTCAGAGCAGGATAAACACTGCCAGAGTTGAATAGTTAAGAGCCCAGACTTAGCAACTGTGACTGAGTTACAGAGATGTCCCTGATTTGAAAACAAATGTCAACTGTGCCCCATTGACTCCCTGTGAAATGTACTAACAGTAGGCAGAAAGGTGTTACAACACATGCAATGGTAACTATGAATTACTGAAAGTATGCACCACTTGCAAGTCACAAATGGTGTAGTAATACATATGCTCAAAATAACCCACAGTCACAACTGCAGAATATCAGAATATTTCATGGGTGTATCCCACTGATATGTACCATTCCATGAGGCTGATAAAAGATGCACCTGAGAGTATCTGAGGCCTGTTCAGCAGCATGATCAAATACCCTTCTAAGTGTCAAGGCCCACACCATGGCCAGACCACACTGCATACAGTACCACCCTACCACAACAAACACATAGGAAATTGCTGCTCAAACAGATATAGCAAGCATTACAAGTTGTGAATGTAAATGGAAGATAGGAAAGCCATAGCAACACATTACAGGAAAGACACCTAGCAGGCATACAAGGAGTGAATGTAAAGGGCAAATATTGAAGCCATATCAACAGATTGCAAAAGCCACTGCTATATACCAGTTACACCACAATTCCCACAGGAAAGCACACACACCCATATACACAGTATTACTAGTCGTAGGTGTCAGTTTACATACACACTGAGAAGAGGAAACTGGAGGAAGGAATACTCATGTTACAGTACAACATGCATTGCAGTGTCTACAACACAGCCTGAAATATGAGAGACATACCAACCCTTACACTCACAGAACAGTGTCCACAGCATACCAGCATGGTCCCCACCCTGATAATCTGAAAGGGCTATGCCTACCTAACAAACCTTTTTATAGCACTGTCCTGAAATCACAGTGAGAACTGCAATCACTACACAACAGGCTGCATGCAATTAGTAAATGCTGGCTAACAATTGGTGCAGAGGCCATCACATGGACATGTGCAGATACCTACAAAAGCATCCTATACTCCCAGTCCACACACGCAATACTTTCATTGCACCCTCTGGAGGTAGAGACAGAGAGAGAGAGAGAGAGAGAGAGAAAGAGAGAAAGAGAAAGAGAAAGAGAAAGGGAAGAAAGAAAAAAAAAATGCATAACAACAAAACAAACAAGTTGACAGCAGGCCAACTATCAGAAAGCCAACGCTAACAGCTGTAACAAACACAGGTAATGTAAAGTACTAATATAATAGTCTACATACTGTGAACCCTCCATATGTGTTATTGGTCTGTATCTATGTATATGAAGATGTGCATAGGGCAGGGGACATACTGCAACTGTCACTGAAGGCTGTACATACATATGTATGTGAAGGTAGCTATGTGCACATATCAATGTAGGTTGTAGTGCAATGTACAATGTAGGTTGTACAGTAATGGATGTTCATCAGTACGTTAGTGTGTGTATACATATGTGTAAATAAAAAGGATTATATATATATATATATATATCTATCATGTGTGTACGTATGTATATCGAGTTATGTATGTATATATATATATATATATATATATATATATATATATATATATATATATATATATATATATATATAATATGCCTATATGTATACATAGATAGAGAGGGATGTAGAAATACATAGACATATATAGTTTCATAGTTTCATTGTTTCATAGATTAGTACGATGCTATCTGCCCTGGGGCATTTATAAGCATAGCCATAGTGATGTGGCTTTCGCCACCCCATGTAATGGTACAAAAGTGTACAGAATAGATTTAGAATACTATGCAAGTAGTGACACAGTGAAGACCCCCTTACATAATAGAATTAGTTTACTGTACCTCTGTCTAGTAGTGACACAGAGATGACCCCTGGGGTAAACCTACGATCTCCCATCCACTTGTCAAGATTTCTCTTGAAGAGAGTCAGTGAGGGGCTCTGCCTAACATGAACTGGGATTCTGTTCCAGAGTATGGGAAGCCTCTGAGTTATGAATCTGTCCCTCCAGCATGTCCTATTCATATTTGTGCTGAGGTTTACATCTTTAGCTCTTGTGGTTCTGATGGATTTGGATTTTATGAGGTGGAGCATGTCCATCAATTCCTGATTGGACATGGCCTTGTACGTCAGGCACAGATCACCTCTACGTAGGCGGTATGCTACTGAATAGAGCTGGAGTTTCTTTAGTCTGGCAGCATATGACATATGTTGGAGACCCTTGATCCTCTTGGTGAGGTACTTTTGGGGTCTCTCTAGCTGTGGCAAATGCTGGGTGAGGTACATACCAAATGGGGCATTGTACTCAATCATGGGCCTGATAAGGGAGGAGTATAGGGGTACAATGACCTCCTTTGATCTGGATGTGAATCCCTTCATGATAAGGTGGGCAAGGTAGAAAGTCTTTCTAACCACTTTGGCAATGTGGGTGTCAAATGAGAGGTCACTATCGACTTGGGTCCCCAGGTCTCTGATTAGTTTTTCCGTACTCAGTGGGTTACTGTCTATGTGATAATTTGTGGGTACTTTGTTTTTCCCAAAGGGGATGACTATACATTTTTTGGCATCTAGTTTAAGGCCATGACTCCGGCACCAGTTGTCCGTTTCAGTGAGGCCTTTCTGTAGGATGTATATGTCAGCTGGTGTATCGACTACGGCACCTAGTTTGCAGTCATCTGCGAACTTTGTCAGCCACAATCCTCCCATGTTTGCTTTCACATCTGAGAAATAAATGCCGAACAAGAGGGGTCCCAGGACAGAGCCCTGTGGGACACCACTTGTGACTGGCTTTGAGTCCGACATGGCTCCAGCGATTTTGACTTTATGGGTTCTATCCTTTAGCCAGTTTGCAACCCATCTTGTGACATATGGATTTACATTTCAGCTGTTGAGCTTGTCTATGATGCCAGAGTGGGGTATTGTGTCGAAAGCTTTAGCCAAGTCCAGGTAGGCTGTATGTACTGCTTTGCCCTCGTCAATGGCTCTAGTGACTATTTCGAAAAAGTCAACCAGGTTCAAAAGGCAGGATCTGCCCTTTACAAAGCCGAACTGGGTGGGATCAAGTGTCTGTAAGTCCCCAATGTCTCTGTTTATGAGTTCCATAATGATTCTTACCATAGCTTTGCAGACCAGGCTGGTTAAGCTTATGGGGCTGTAGTTACCAGGGTCTGTAGAGGTGCCTCCTTTGTGGAGTGGGACTACTGTTGCTGTACGCCAGTGTTCAGGTACATATTCTGTAGTAAGGCTATGGTTAAATAGCATTTTTATGTGCAGGTTTAGCTCCTCTTGGAGTTTACGTAGCACGCAACCCGGGATACCTTCAGGTCCCATTGATGCTGTGTTTTTAGCTTTGCTGAGGGCGGTTCTCACCTGGACATCTGAGATGATAGGGAGGTTACATTAAGCTGGGATAAGTATTTCTTCTTTTGGGGGTGAGGGAGGGGAGAAATTTGCACTGAACCTGTCTGCCAGAATGTTGGCAATATCTGTGGGTTCAGTGTATTTTTTGTCATTGTGAACTAACTCTGAACATATCTGAGGATTTCCGCCCAGGTTTCTAACATAGCAGAAGAAGGCCTTGTGGTTATTTTTAGTGTCCATAGTGATTTTTCTCTCAAAGTTGGCCTTGGATGTTTTTATGAGAGAACATAGCTTTCTACTAGTGCTGACCAGAGATGCCTTCTCTTTATGGAATTTTGCTCTGTTGTGCAGTAGCTTCCTTCTTTTGTTATACAATTTGTTTATGGCTGGGGTCCACCAGACAGGACGCCTGCTCTTGGTGGAGAGGGTCTTGGTTTTAGTTGGGATTGCATGATCCATGCATTCTTGGAGATGTCCATAGAAAGCATTTGTGAAGGATTCTGCATTGTGGGATGTGGTTTCCACTGGCCCAGTGGGCTTAAAGGATACCATCTCAGTTTTAAGAAGTGTAAAGTCGGCTTTTGAGAAGTTTTTCACTGTAGTCTTTTGTGTTGGGGGTGGAGGTGGGATATATATATCCAGGGTGATTAGTTTGTAGTCAGATCTCACTAGTGAGGGGTATACTTCCGGTGTGGAGCACATTGTCCCCATGTTTGTGATGATCAGGTCTAGTATATTATCTCCCCTTGTGGGAAAGGTGACTAGCTGTTCCATTGCATTTGAATTTATGAATTCCAAGAACCTTTGGGCTAGAGTGTTTGGGCTAGAATAATGCACCCAGTCTTTGTTAGGGTAGTTGAAGTCTCCCAATATGATGGTGTTTGGTGAGACATTCATATCCTCCAATGTCTTCAGGAAGGCTGAATGGGGTTCCTGAGATTGGGAGGGTGGTCTGTAACATGCTACCAGTTGTATAGCAGTTTTGCCTATGGTTAGTTGCACCTGGATGGTCTCTGATTCTTCATGTGTTGCCACTAACCTGGAGGTGTGGGTGTCCTTGATGAATATAGACACTCCCCCTCCCTTTTTGGTTTGGCCCAAGTTTTGGGGCCGAAAAGCATGATACGAGGTATAGCCTGGTAGCGCTGGGGTGCTCTCAGGATCCTTGAACCAGGTTTCAGTTACTGCACAGGCATCGAGATTGATAGAATATGTACGTACAGATTTATGTAATGCACACATACATATATAGATATATGTAGATACATATACATATACAGACAGATCTGACTGTCTACAGATATGTCTGTATATGACTATCTCTCTCTCCGTCCTACCCCCTCTCACTCTCTCTCTCCCTCTGTCTCTCTCTCTCCCCCCCTCCCCATATCTATATCTATATATCTATATCTATATATCTATATATTATATATATATATATATATATATATATATATATATATATATATATATACATATATATATATATATATATATATATATATATATATACACACACTGAGTGAGGCACATGTGTGCAGATGTATTGCAACAGGTGCCTGGTGACAAAGGCATGGAGTGAACACCAGTGTGGATACTGGAGTACCATACCCCATTCCAAAACACTGACACCAGTAACCACCACATATGTGCATGCCTGCCCACAACTGCATGTGTCAGGGGGGAACAGGGGCAACAAGTGTACAATAGGCTCCACATTGATATACACAGTGGCACACTAGTCCTGTAATACCTGTACATGGTATGTGTCAGCGGACATGATGTGTCAGCTATGGACATGTAGGTCAATGTACCCCTCTACACCCCACAATGTCCTACACAGTATGTACCTCCCATGACAGCTACATATATGGAGAAGGACACAGTCATACGTAAGTAACTGTGTCAATGCACTCAAACACATTACCTATGCAGAGTGACTGACAAGACCACAGAGTGCACCCAGACTACCTACATAGAGGTTACCACTGCTGGATATACATAGTTAAGTCACACCCATGACAGTTGTCCAACAGCCATGGTAACACCTCACAACATCCACAACCCAAATTACCTATGTCTGTCGTCCTTGTCACCGCAGTAAAGAGCACATGGTGGAGGTACAAGTCCCTACCCACAGATAAGACATACCCTGGAGTAAACCACACAGCATTAAGAAGCAAGGCTCCCCATGAGTAGATGTCAGACATACCCCTGCTGAATGTTATGCAGATAGGTAATATGCCATATGAGTCACCCTGTGTAACTGTTTGACAGGAGCAGGTGCGATCACATCACATGTGTCACAAGGGGCAGGGTAGCATAACAGTATGCTGCTGTAGGCCCAGGGCCAATAGCATACTACCTACCTAAGACACAATGCACACCCACACACCCATTGCAAACCAAATATGTAAGGTGGAATGAGTGTGCCAGTGACTGGGTGCATGTTATGTACTGGTGTGATTGCTCACCATGACTGTCTGTCTGTCATGGTAGTGTGTGTCCTTGGTGTGAGGCCAGAGACAGATGTGTGAGGTATTGCGATCAAAACATGCTACATTGCCATATGTTGTGCTGTGTTACCCTGTATGTGACTGTTGTGTAGGTAGGGTTATGGCAAGTAAGAGTAGTGTGCATTACCAGTGAAATATGTATCGTGCATTGCATGCAGTGCATGGGTTGATAATGTTCCCCATACAGTACCTTGATACAAACCCCCAGTGTGAGGTTGTGCATTGGACCTGAACCAGTGTGCTGACTGCTGGAGTATACTAGTCTGTTGTATGGAGTGTGGCAGGTACTGTTGCACAGTTGTCGGCTGAGCACTGATATCTGGTCATTTACATGTGTATCCCCCAATAGACAGACAGATGCTATATATGGGGGTTAAGTTATATCACTACAGTCGAGTATTATGTGTATTATGTGTGCCATATTTTGCTGACATATATTGCTGACATATTTTTCTTTTCCTTTTCAGGGCTATGGTTCACCAGCGAAACCCTGTGTACTCCGCTGTGGAGGATGAAGAGATACACCAGAGCCTGGTGCAGGATTTCACAATACTCTTTTCCCGCACCAGCCAGAACCAGCAGGAGAGGGCTGCACTGTGGCAAGACCTGGTCCATCGGGTAAATGACATAGGCACACATAACCAGACATATGAGCAGGTTTGCCATCACTACAGTGATTTAATTAGAAATGTCCATCTGCGTGCATTGGATATCCACAGGCAACAGCTTGCCACAGGTGGTAGGGTGGCTATACATCCCCCCCTCACCAGAATGGAGGGACTACTCCTAAGTGTTGTGGCTCCAGCCCAACAGCAACAACAGCAGCAGCATACATGCGTAATGATGGAGGCCGGAGCCACCCAGCAGCAGGACTCGGAGCATGCAGGTAACATGCCATATGTATAGTTGACTGTTCTGTACACTGTTAGTTTATGCATGTGTGAGGTGTGTCCTCAGTTTGTAGCTGTTATCTTGGTAATTATTGTGCAAGAGTGATATTCTCAATATCAGCAGTAGACCTGTGGAAGCCAACTGTTGTACTACTGAACTGTATCATACTCACAGTATCAATGGCACAGTTGTGCCCACTGACAATAAATGTCTCATTTCTGCAGGTCCCTCTGGTGTAACAGCAAGGCAGCCTATCCATGCTGGTGAGTGTGTAATAACAATACCTTCAATACTCTTGATACTAATAGTAATAATAGGCTGAAGCAGTAGTGCTATGTGTTTGATTGCAGGTGTGTTTGTGTCTGTGTGTTGATATCTCATATACTGAGGAGTGAGCATGTTTGCATGTGCACCTGTGTGCATGTGCACCTGTGTGCATGTGCGCATGTGTGCATGTGCACATGTGTGCATGTGTGCATGAGTGCATGTGTGCATGTGTGCATGTGTGCATGTGTACATATGTGCATGTGTGCATGTGTGCATGTGTGCATGTGTGCATGTGTGCATGTGCACCTGTGTGCATGTGTGCATGTGTGCCTGTGTGTATCAGTGGTGACATTGTGTACACATTGTAAACTGTGTTTCCTGTCTTACTCCCACAGGTTCTGGTGCTGCTCTGGTGTTGTGCAGCAGGGAACCTGAATCAGCTGCCGTGGATAGTGATAATGATGATACCTGTGTAATGGCACAGGGAGGTGTGCCAGGCTCCGTCGTTGGTCAGACAATTGACAGTACACAGCTGTCGACCCCATCAATGCGCACAGTCATCCTGCCAATACATCCTTTGTCACCAATGTCCCTAGGTGATGGACAGGATACAGTGGGCATTGACCAGGGTAATGTGGTATCGGTGGCACATGCATCCACACACAGCAGCCATGGCCAGGGTCCTGACATGGTACCACACAGGCAGATGTCCAGGGGTTCTCGTGGGAGCATCCGTGGGCGTACCGCCCCTGTCAGACGTGCCCACAGCGGTCTTTCAACCTCAGCTATGTTTTGGGCTGTAATGCAGGCACAGTCACGTATGGAACGGTACACCAGACAGGGTCTGAGGGAGTTGAGAGCATGTCGCACAGCTATGAATGACAGTATGCATGATGTTGCGGCTGCCATCCGTAATTTCACCGAGGTCATTGACAGACGTTGGGGGGACACATTAGATCTGTTCCACAACTACATGTCCATGAGCCAGGGCAATGGTGGACGGTTGAGGCGTGGGCGTATGCCAGCAACAGCAGCAGCTGGCAGCCGTCGCGGATGACAAAAGGCCCGCAGCTGCTCCCATAGTGCCAGCAGCAGCCCCAGCAATGCTGGGTCTGTGTTGTCATCAGACCGCCCCAGGAGACCACGTGCACGTGGCTCTGGACAGTCCCAACAGGGACCTGTCTCCAGTCACCAACCACCTGCTTCTGATGACAGTACCCAGTCTGGCTTAGTACCTGATACGGTCCGTAGCACCCCTGCCAGGCACAGGTACCGTGTCCGTGGCCAGAGACAGTGATCTGTATGACCTGGCAGGTACAGTCGGTGGCTGTCCACAAACACCTGTATATGGCAGCATGAGGTGGAACTGTGTGCATTCATACACACATGCAAATTGATAACACCTAGGGCTACCGCATAAATGCACACACTGCATCAACATTGCCCCATCTTGTACTGCTGTCCCTCACCAACACACACACACACAGACATGTCAATTGGTTGTATCAGTGGCAGACTCAGGCATACCAAGTACACACCCTGTGCATATGATGAAACTGTGCCACCTCCTGCAATCTGTAACATCGGTGCAGGAACAGGTTAACATGGTGCTAATGCACAGGGTGACTACATAGAAGTGTAGTAATAGTATCATGTTTTCAACAGTACAGTGTAATGATATCATTGTGGGTATATCCCAGCATGCCTGATGCAGTTACAGTATGAATGTCATTGTATTGTTTTGTACACCCATAGTAATTACCATAGTGTAATGTCTGCACATCTTTGCATACTGGTGGTGAGGCAGTCCACAGAAGGCCACCTACATAGGTAGCACAGGGGATAAGAAAATGTTAGTATTGATACTCAAGGATGGACATGTCAACTGCAAGTTGCATGCTGTCCACACTCGACTCTGCAATGAGGATGTTTGAGGATGTTGATATTTGTGCAGTAATACACAACAGGTTCAAGACTCACAAGAGCACCCTAGCACTACAAGGTCACACCTCATACCATGCATGACAGCTCCAAAACACAGAACTAACTATGACAGGAGGGAGAGTCTCCATACATGTCAAGGATACTGTGTTGCCGGAACAGGTAGCATACATCCTACTACGTTTGGAACTGCTGAGTGAGGGCTCAGTGTCTGTTATTCGAAATGTGTATTACTGTAGGTATGAGCACTTGGGTTTCAGGCCAGTTATTCTACATTACGAAGGTACATGGTCTGTACACTTGTGGGAGGTGGGGCTGGACCCAGCCCGTCTGACCTGTGAATTTCTGGGTACAGGCTTATAGTGCCTGCATATATGCACTGTTACCTACTGGAAGTCGTACACCTTGTTTGTTGTAGCATAGTATAGATCCAGGCCTGCTGACTGTAGCTTTGTTTGTATTCATGTTTGCTTGTCATGTCCCTGAAACACTGATTCCACCTGCAATGCAGATTTACAGCACCTCTGTGGATCCCTAGTGACATCTGTATTGCTTACAGTACTGATGTCCCACTTGACAGAATGTCACTGTTTGTCCTGTTTGCATGTAAGTTGCCTGTAACACATTGCATATGACTTACCTGGCATTTGCTCATGAAAGCATTTATATATGCCAGCACTAACAAATCAGGAGCACTACACCCTCACATACTCACCTTGAGTACCTTGTTCCCCATTGGCCCTATGTGTTGTTAATTATTATGGGATTCACAATACTATGGTAGCATGTGCAAAGGTCATTTGTCAATCTCCTCTCTGGTCCAGTTGGTGAATCTGTGAGTCATGTGGCAATGTTACAGCTGCCTCATGTACACAGACAACCCTCTCCCCTTCCCATAAACTTACAACACATGTGAGAGATGCAACCACATAGCCAAACTGGGGGCTAAGCTCTCTTAACTCAGTACTGGCATACCCTGTCAGGTGGAGTGGGATACTACAGTGAATACAATACCAGTCTCACATAGACCTGCCACGACAGCAATCCAAATACAGAAACACACAGGAACATTCTTGGAGTCTCAGAATAGCATCCTGCCTGAGCAGCAGACACCCGTGAAGCAGACACACAAGCAAACGTTACGCCAGAACAGAGCACGTGCAACACATAGCTCACAAAGCCTGTGTGCCAAACAGTCACAGCCCATACAGCTTAACAACACACCTGCAGTTGTAAAAGGTACCTCTATCGTCAGGTACACTGAGGTCCTGTTCACCAGGCTGAACAAGGAGAAGGTCACGGTGAGATGCCCGTCAGGCACTATGATCCACCACATAACACAAGCATACAGGTCACTCCAAGGCATGTACAAATATGAATCAGTCATTGTCCGTGCCAGTGTGAATGACCTGTGACGTACCTCCCTGGACTACATGATAGGGGACATAGAGGGGCTCTCTGAGCATGTGGCACAGGCTGTTATGACCCTGACCTTGAGAAGCATCTTACCCTCACCAAGAATGCTGCCACAATATGTAGACAGGATGATCAATTTCTACAATTGCCTTATGTTTTGGTGACATTCAAAGGGGATCCAATGCCTATCAGCGTGGGATTACATGCTAGACAAGCCACGTTGCTTTGCTAGGGACAGCTTGCACCTGTCACCCATGGGCTGTTGTATATTGGCAAAGGCTCTTGCTACACACATAGTGCCTTTTTATGCAAGGCTCAAATTACATAGCCACATACACAGGTATCCCACGGGATAGGACACTAATAGCAATGCCACTCAACGCCAGCAGTGTAAACCTCAAGATGCATGCAGTGGAAACTGTCCTTAGCATGGAGAACAGCAATATCCATGCAGTAACAGAATCCTGGTACAAGGCTTCCAGGTGCACCCCATCACTACCAGGTCATACCTCATACCATGCTTGTCGTCCCCTAAACATGCACCAAACCAGAACAGGGGGATGTATCCAAAGGCACCACAGATACACACACCTCCAGGTTGGTGGCACAGCACAAAGCATCAGAGCCTATCCATGTGCAACTAACAGTGGGTTAGACTGCATTCAGGTTCATAGCCTGGCACACACCACCCTCCCATACCCAGGAAACCCACTTGGCCTTCCTGACAACACTGGGAATATGACGGTCTCTACAAACACCATTATATGGGTGGACTGCAACTACCCAAACATAGAGTTTGAGCATTACTCTAGCTCCAAGACCCTAGCGGAAAGGTTCCAAGCATTTATTCACTGAATTGCTATGGAACAACTTGTTACCACTCCCACAAGAGGTGAAAACATGCTGCACCTGTTCATCAACAACATGTGGACTATATGCTCCAGACCAGACGTGTATCCCTCGCTGGTAGGATGACACCATAAACAACTCACACTGTATATTCACATACCACATGCAGCCCCTGCACAGAACACCACAGTCATGCAGTTGTCTAATGCAAATTCCATGTATTCACATGAGGCAGGCTTCAGACATGGAAACTATTGAAAGTCACAGGTACATATGTGTATGTGGCACACACATACATCATGTGTGCATTGACATTACTGATATAATCTATATCGTGCAATATTGGGAACAACACCCCCCACACATCGACAAACTGTTTGACAAAAACACACATGGCGTTTGTAGGATACAAACCCCTACCTAACTGTGTTATGACACTTGTGAGAGACGCAGTAGCAGAGCACGCTATTTGCATTATTGGGAGGCTTGCTTTCTCCTGCTGTACTTATAGGGTGCTGACATCATCAGTGTTTAGACAGTGGAATATGCAGCATGTGGTGTGTTGTACTAGTTGCCAAAAGGGACATTTCTTTTACACATAGAATTGCACACACACTACTCTCTCCCCCCACATACACACACTGAGCACTTGCAAGATTCAAACCCCATCTAACTATGTTATGACACTTGTGAGAGACGCAGTATCAGAGCACGCTATTTGCATTACTGGGAGGGTTGCTTTCTCCTGCTTTACTTATAGGGTACTGACATCATCAGTGTTTAGACAGTGGAATATGCAGAATCTGGTGTGTTTTACTAGTTGCCAAAAAAGAAATTTCTCTTACACATAGAATTGAACACACACTACTCTCCCCTACATACACACACTGAGCACTTGCAGGATGCAAACCCCTACCTAATTATGTTATGACACTTAGAAGAGACGCAGTAGCAGAGTGCACTATTTGCATTACTATGAGGGTTGCTTTCTCCTGCTTTACTTATAGGGTGCTGACATCATCAGTGTTTAGACAGTGGAATATGCAGCATGAGGTGTGTTGTACTAGTTGCCAAAGGGACATTTTACACATAGAATTGCACACACACTACTCTCTCCCCACACACACACTGAGCACTTGCAAGATTCAAACCCCTATCTAATTATGTTATGACACTTGTGAGAGACGCAGTATCAGAGCACGTTATTTGCATTACTTGGATGCTTGCTTTCTCCTGCTGTACTTATAGGGTGCTGACATCATCAGGGTTTAGACAGTTGAATATGCAGCAAGTGGTGTGTTGTACTAGTTGCCAAAAGGGGCATTTCTTTTACACATAGAATTGCACACACACTACTCCCCCCACATACACACACACTGAGCACTTGCAAGATTCAAACCCCATCTAACTATGTTATGACACCTGTGAGAGATGCAGTATCAGAGCACGCTATTTGCATTACTTGGAGGCTTGCTTTCTCCTGCTGTACTTATAGGGTGCTGACATCATCAGTGTTTAGACAGTGGAATATGCAGCATGTGGTGTGTTGTACTAGTTGCCAAAAGGGACATTTCTCTTACACATAGAATTGCACACACACTACTCTCTCCCTCCACATACACACACTGAGCACTTGCAAGATTCAAACCCCATCTAACTATGTTATGACACTTGTGAAAGACGCAGTATCAGAGCACGTTATTTGCATTACTTGGAGGCTTGCTTTCTCCTGCTGTACTTATAGGGTGCTGACATCATCAGTGTTTAGACAGTGGAATATGCAGCATGTGGTGTGTTGTACTAGTTGCCAAAAGGGACATTTCTCTTACACATAGAATTGCACACACACTACTCTCTCCCCACCTACATACACACACACTAAGCACTTGCAAGATTCAAACCCCATCTAACTATGTTATGACACTTGTGAGACGCAGTATCAGAGCCGCTATTTGCATTACTTGAGGCTTGCTTTCTCCTGCTGTACTTATAGGGTGCTGACATCATCAGTGTTTAGACAGTGGAATATGCAGCATGTGGTGTGTTGTACTAGTTGCCAAAAGGGACATTTCTCTTACACATAGAATTGCACACACACTACTCTCCCCCACATACACACACTGAGCACTTGCAAGATTCAAACCCCATCTAACTATGTTATGACACTTGTGAGAGACGCAGTATCAGAGCACGCTATTTGCATTACTTGGAGGCTTGCTTTCTCCTGCTGTACTTATAGGGTGCTGACATCATCAGTGTTTAGACAGTGGAATATGCAGCATGTGGTGTGTTGTACTAGTTGCCAAAAGGGACATTTCTCTTACACATAGAATTGCACACACACTACTCTCTCCCCCCACATACACACACTGAGCACTTGCAAGATTCAAACCCCATCTAACTATGTTATGACACTTGTGAGAGACGCAGTATCAGAGCACGCTATTTGCATTACTTGGAGGCTTGCTTTCTCCTGCTGTACTTATAGGGTGCTGACATCATCAGTGTTTAGACAGTGGAATATGCAGCATGTGGTGTGTTGTACTAGTTGCCAAAAGGGGCATTTCTTTTACACATAGAATTGCACACACACTACTCTCTCCCCCCACATACACACACACTGAGCACTCGCAAGATTCAAACCCCATCTAACTATGTTATGACACTTGTGAGAGACGCAGTATCAGAGCACGTTATTTGCATTACTTGGAGGCTTGCTTTCTCCTGCTGTACTTATAGGGTGCTGACATCATCAGTGTTTAGACAGTGGAATATGCAGCATGTGGTGTGTTGTACTAGTTGCCAAAAGGGGCATTTCTTTTACACATAGAATTGCACACACACTACTCTCTCCCTCAAACATACACACACTGAGCACTTGCAAGATTCAAACCCCATCTAACTATGTTATGACACCTGTGAGAGATGCAGTATCAGAGCACGCTATTTGCATTACTTGGAGGCTTGCTTTCTCCTGCTGTACTTATAGGGTGCTGACATCATCAGTGTTTAGACAGTGGAATATGCAGCATGTGGTGTGTTGTACTAGTTGCCAAAAGGGACATTTCTCTTACACATAGAATTGCACACACACTACTCACCCCACATACACACACTGAGCACTTGCAAGATTCAAACCCCTATCTAACTATGTTATGACACTTGTGAGAGACGCAGTAGCAGAGCACGCTATTTGCATTACTTGGAGGCTTGCTTTCTCCTGCTGTACTTATAGGGTGCTGACATCATCAGTGTTTAGACAGTGGAATATGCAGCATGTGGTGTGTTGTACTAGTTGCCAAAAAGGACATTTCTCTTACACATAGAATTGCACACACACTACTCTCCCCCACATACACACACTGAGCACTTGCAAGATTCAAACCCCATCTAACTATGTTATGACACTTGTGAGAGACGCAGTATCAGAGCACGCTATTTGCATTACTTGGAGGCTTGCTTTCTCCTGCTGTACTTATAGGGTGCTGACATCATCAGTGTTTAGACAGTGGAATATGCAGCATGTGGTGTGTTGTACTAGTTGCCAAAAGGGACATTTCTCTTACACATAGAATTGCACACACACTACTCTCTCCCCCCACATACACACACACTGAGCACTCGCAAGATTCAAACCCCATCTAACTATGTTATGACACTTGTGAGAGATGCAGTATCAGAGCACGCTATTTGCATTACTTGGAGGCTTGCTTTCTCCTGCTGTACTTATAGGGTGCTGACATCATCAGTGTTTAGACAGTGGAATATGCAGCATGTGGTGTGTTGTACTAGTTGCCAAAAGGGACATTTCTCTTACACATAGAATTGCACACACACTACTCCCCCCCTCACATACACACACTGAGCACTTGCAGGATTCAAACCCCTATCTAACTATGTTATGACATTTGTGAGAAATGCAGTAGCAGAGCACGCTATTTGCATTACTTGGAGGCTTGCTTTCTCCTGCTGTACTTATAGGGTGCTGACATCATCAGTGTTTAGACAGTGGAATATGCAGCATGTGGTGTGTTGTACTAGTTGCCAAAAGGGGCATTTCTTTTACACATAGAATTGCACACACACACTACTCTCTCCCCCCCACATACACACACTGAGCACTTGCAAGATTCAAACCCCATCTAACTATGTTATGACACTTGTGAAAGACGCAGTATCAGAGCACGCTATTTGCATTACTTGGAGGCTTGCTTTCTCCTGCTGTACTTATAGGGTGCTGACATCATCAGTGTTTAGATAGTGGAATATGCAGCATGTGGTGTGTTGTACTAGTTGCCAAAAGGGACATTTCTCTTACACATAGAATTGCACACACACTACTCTCTCCCCCCACATACACACACTGAGCACTTGCAAGATTCAAACCCCATCTAACTATGTTATGACACTTGTGAGAGACGCAATATCAGAGCACGCTATTTGCATTACTTGGAAACTTGCTTTCTCCTGCTGTACTTATAGGGTGCTGACATCATCAGTGTTTAGACAGTTGAATATGCAGCAAGTGGTGTGTTGTACTAGTTGCCAAAAGGGGCATTTCTTTTACACATAGAATTGCACACACACTACTCTCTCCCTCAAACATACACACACTGAGCACTTGCAAGATTCAAACCCCATCTAACTATGTTATGACACCTGTGAGAGATGCAATATCAGAGCACGCTATTTGCATTACTTGGAGGCTTGCTTTCTCCTGCTGTACTTATAGGGTGCTGACATCATCAGTGTTTAGACAGTGGAATATGCAGCATGTGGTGTGTTGTACTAGTTGCCAAAAGGGACATTTCTTTTACACATAGAATTGCACACACACTACTCTCTCCCTCCACATACACACACTGAGCACTTGCAAGATTCAAACCCCATCTAACTATATTATGACACTTGTGAGAGTTGCAGTATCAGAGCACGCTATTTGCATTACTTGGAGGCTTGCTTTCTCCTGCTGTACTTATAGGGTGCTGACATCATCAGTGTTTAGACAGTGGAATATGCAGCATGTGGTGTGTTGTACTAGTTGCCAAAAGGGGCATTTATTTTACACATAGATTTGCACACACACTACTCTCTCCCCCCACATACACACACTGAGCACTTGCAAGATTCAAACCCCATCTAACTATGTTATGATACTTGTGAGAAACGCAGTATCAGAGCACGCTATTTGCATTACTTGGAGGCTTGTTTTCTCCTGCTGTACTTATAGGGTGCTGACATCATCAGTGTTTAGACAGTGGAATTTGCAGCATGTGGTGTGTTGTACTAGTTGCCAAAAGAGGCATTTCTTTTACACATAGAATTGCACACACACTACTCTCTCCCCCCACATACACACACTGAGCACTTGCAAGATTCAAACCCCATCTAACTATGTTATGACACTTGTGAGAGACGCAGTATCAGAGCACGTTATTTGCATTACTTGGAGGCTTGCTTTCTCCTGCTGTACTTATAGGGTGCTGACATCATCAGTGTTTAGACAGTGGAATATGCAGCATGTGGTGTGTTGTACTTGTTGCCAAAAGGGACATTTCTCTTACACATAGAATTGCACACACACTACTCTCTCCCCCCACATACACACACTGAGCACTTGCAAGATTCAAACCCCATCAAACTATGTTATGACACTTGTGAGAGACGCAGTATGAGAGCACGTTATTTGCATTACTTGGAGGCTTGCTTTCTCCTGCTGTACTTATAGGGTGCTGACATCATCAGTGTTTAGACAGTGGAATATGCAGCATGTGGTGTGTTGTACTAGTTGCCAAAAGGGACATTTTCAAACCCCATCTAACTATGTTATGACACTTGAGAGACGCAGTATCAGAGCACGCTATTTGCATTACTTGGAGGCTTGCTTTCTCCTGCTGTACTTATAGGGTGCTGACATCATCAGTGTTTAGAGAGTGGAATATGCAGCATGTGATGTGTTGTACTAGTTGCCAAAAGGGACATTTCTCTTACACATAGAATTGCACACACAATACCCCCCCCCCACACAGTCACACATACACACACACACTGAGCACTTCCCGGATTCAAACCCCTACCTAACTATATTATGATACTTGTGAGAGATGCAGTAGCTGAGCGCGCTATTCAATTACTGGGTATCGTTTGTGCTCCTGACATATGTATAGTGTGCTGACATCATTATTTATGAAGAGGTATGTACATCTGTTACTATCCATCAGTAAGGGGGAGAGCATATATATGCATTAACTTTGCAGAGGCACAGTGGCCTACTGAACTGCGGAGGCAGACGCCAAATACACTGTGAATAGCCTTCTGTATTCCCTAGGGACAACAGCCTAGTATTGCACTCTACGGCCATATGTTTACCTGTCAGATGCAAGTATCTGTTGCTCATATACTGTTTGTGGGTCTTTATTGCCATAGCTTTCCCTATCTCTATGAACAACTTGTGTACTGTGGCAGATGTTTGCATATGAGTGGGATCCAGTACTTTACTTATGTCTCTGTTGTAATTTCACTGTGTGCACTGGGCAGATTTCTGTATTGTGGGAGGTTCCTGTGTTAACACATACATATGCCAGATATGTGTGTGCAACTGCTGATCTGTGACATGGCCTAAGTGTGTGAGCATGCCCTGTTCACAGTTTCTATGGCTTCTTGACTGACACGTCTCATTTATCTAAGTGTGTGAGCATGCCCAGTTTGAACTTTCCATATGTTGGGATCTGTGGTCCACCACATTTGTGTTTGTATGTGGACTTCATCTATATTTTACATGTACAGTTGAGTGTTGGACATCAGGTTGTGTTCTTACTGCCCAACTGCTTTGTGTCTGAACCTAACAGGCATTATGCTGTGCCTGCAGGGTTGCCATGGGATAGTTTGCATACAGTTGTCAACATCCTTTCATACTGACCAAACAGTGTATTGTCGTATAGTGTACTGGTTCAGTACTTTCACTGTGGTGGACAGTATCATCGGTTTCAGTCCTATCACTGCTTGTAATATTTATATTGAGCACACCAGACTGGTTGAGGGCCAGTTGTGCAGATATGACCATGTTGCATTTTGTTCAGATATTGACAACATAGAACAAGATTGTCCGACATTGTTAATGTATTCCACAACTTGTGTGGACAGTGACAAACAATGGCCATGTGCCCTAGGCCATTTGTAATGCTAGTCAGAGAGTGTTTGTCCTTCAACACACATATGTACTGGTGTTTGCCATGACATATGTCAAGGTTAGTGTGATGTGCCTCTGTCTACCCGTGACATACAGGTGATATCCAGGGTACACCTAACATCTCCCATCCAGTCATCATGATTCCTCTGGATGACAGTCAATGAGGGACTCCCTGGATAACCTGTACTCTGAGTTTAGTCATGAGTGGAGTGAGCTTCTGGGTTATGGACCAATTGGTACAGCAGGTCCTGTTTATGTCTGTGCTGGGGTTCAGGCCTGTCATCTGCATAGGTCACCAGCATTCAGATTTTACATGGTGCCATATTTCCATTGATTCCAGCTTGGTCATGGCTTTATACAGCAGGCACAGATCACCTCCAGCCAGGCGGTATGGCACTGTGTGGAGCTGCAGTTTGTTTAATCAGGCAACACATGGCATCTGTTACAGCTCTGAGATCCTCCTGGTGGGGTATTTGTGGGGTCTTTCCAGTTGATGCAGGTGTCTGCTAAGGTACATCCCACAAGGGCCATTGTTCGCAATTGTGAGGCTGCTGATGGATGACTGGAGAGGCACAATGACCTACCCTGACCTAGCTGTGCTTACCTTCATGATTAGGTGGGTATATGGTATGTTTCTGTAACCACTACAGACACATGGTTGTCACATGCAGGATATCTATCACCTTGTGTCTCCAGGTCTCTTATTGCTCCTGATGTACTTAATGGGTTAACACCTATGTGGTAATTTGTGGCCACGTACTGTCTTTCCACAGGGGATGACTATACACTATTCTGCATTTAGCTTGTTGACATGGCTTTGGCACCACTTGTCTGTTTCTATGTGTGCCTTTTGTAGGATGCTTGTGTCAGCTGGAGGGTCCGATATGGTAGGCAGTTTGTAGTCATCTGCGAACCTGTTCAGACAGAGTCCTTCCATGTTGGCCTGTACCTATGTGACATATATAGCATACAAGTGAGGTCCCAGGACTGTGCCTTGTGGGATGCCAGTTGTACCTGGTTTGTAGTCTGACATGGCTGCAGCATATCTGACCAGGTCAGTTTTGTCCTTGAGCTGGTTTGCAACCCATCTACTTGGATAGGGGTTTATAGTTAGGCTGGTGAGCTTATCTGTACTGAACAACTGGGGTATTGTATGGAAGGGTTTAGCAAGGTTCAGATAGGCTGTGTAAACCGCATTCCCCTCATCAATGGCCATGGTGCATGATTCACATGAGTCAGGCATGTTTAATGGGCAGGATCTGCCCTATGAAAGCCACACTGGGTAGGGTCCAATGTCTGTAGGTACCCAATCTCATTATTCCTGGGATCCATGATCATCCTCTCCATTACATTGCCAACCAAGATAGTCAGGGTTGAGGGGTGATAGTTTGCAGTATCCATTCAGGCACCACCTTTGTGGTGAGGGACCACTGTTGCTGTACACTGCTCTTTGGGTACATATCCTGTGGTAAGACTGTGAGTGCGCAGTAGTGCTATTTGGTGTTCCATTCTTCTTACAGTACTTGTTGGACACAACCCAGGACACCATCTGGTACCATTGATGCTGTGTGGTGTGCTTTGTAGATGCTGGCTGTTACCTCAGCATCTGCAATGTCTGGGGGCCAGCACTCTGCTGGGATAGATATTTGGCAGTTTGGTGCTGGTTGGGAGTTTGCAAAGAATCTGTTAGGTTGGATGTTGGCAATGTGTGTGGGTTTGGTGTATTGTTTGTGGTATTTGAGTACTGCAGAGCATATCTGTGGATTATCACCATGGTTCCTACCATCAGTTAGGACAGCTGTGTGATTATCCTTTGTGTCCTGCACAATTTGTATCATCATAGGTTCATAGGTTCATACTAGGCTATCTGCCCTGGCCATGTTTGAGCATAGACAGACTGCGTGTGGCTTTCGACACCCCCTGTGTCCCTCCAGCACATCCTATTTATCTATGTGTGGAGGTTCAGATATCTCACTGTGGTGTCTCTGCTGGATTTGGAGTTTCTGCAGTGGAGCATGTCCATTCATTCTGGATTGGACATGGCCTTGTACATCAGGCATACATCGCCTCTGACTGGGCAGTATGCATGTGAATTAGGCTGTGGTTTCTTCAGCCAGGCAGCAGATGACAAAATGTTTGGACCCTTTATCCTCTTGGTGAGATACATTTGGGGTCTTTCTAACTGCTGCAGGTGTCAGGTAAGGTACATCCAAACTGGGGCATTGTTCTCAAGTATGGGCCTGATAAGGGAAGAGTATGGGGGCACAGTGACCTCTCTTGATCTACATGTGCATCCTTTCATATTAAGGTGGGCAATATAGCAGGTCTTTCTGGCCACCTTGGCAATGTGAGTGTCACATGACGGGTTACCGTCCACTTGTGTCCCTGGGTCCCTGATTACGTCTTCCATACATAATGGATCGCCACCTATGTCATACTTTGTGTGTGCCTTGTTTGGTATTTGTTGAGACATTCATACTCTGCAGTGTCTTCAGGAAGACTGGCTGGGGTTCCTGGGTTTGTGAGTGTGGTCTGTAGCAGGCTGCGAACAGGGATGCAGTTTGCGCCACTGTTACTTGCCCATGGATAGTCCATGCTGCTTCTTGATGTGGTACCAACCTGGGGGTGTGGTTATCCTTGACAATTACTGACAGCCACACTCCTATTGTAGTTTGTTCCATGTTTTGGGGCTGTAGAGCATGGTATAAGGCATAACCTGGTAGTATTAGGGTGCTCTTCTGGGCCTTGACCCAGGTTTCTGTTACAGAACAGATATTACCATTCTCCATGCTGAGGTGGGTTTGGTCTGCATGCACCTTGCAGTTTAGACTTCTGGCATTGGGTAGCATTATGTCCAGGTTGTTATCCCTTGTGCTACCTATGGTGGTGGGTTTGTGTTTCCAGCCTTACCTATTCAAGGCACAGTGGGGGTGACAACAGCATTTGCCAGTATCCACACAGCCAGGTGTGCTGGGTGCGCACCATCCCTAGCAGGTGGAGCATCATGTCTTGCTCAGCATGTCATCCCAGGCTGTCAGCCATTTGTTCCCCTTTGCTAACAGCAATACTTCAGCCAATTATTGTACTTGATCTTGTTGTCTTCATAGTGTGGCATCATGCTTGGTGAGGGTGAGATGTTAGGCAGGGTCATCATGTTTGCATATAATAGATGGTGTTACATTGCTTAACACATGGCAATCATGCCTCAGGTGGTGCTGCAGGGCTGCCTATGTCGGATGCACATACTACACTCCCTGTACATGTTTGAAAGCAGGTTGTGTCATGTTAGGCGTCACTGTTACTATATGAGTGAGTCAGAGAGGGGTATCATTCCCAGGGTTCCTACTGAGTCAGTGTATGTGCTATGCGTTGCCTCTTTGCCAAGGCCAGGGCATACTGGGCACGCCTCCTTCTGCCTACTGGGGCAGGCTCAGGTTGTTCCTCCTCCGAGTCACGCTCTGCCTGTGATGGCCTTGGCAATGGTGGGGGGCTGTTTGTCCCGGCCTTATGCTGGTCCTGCTCCAGCTGTTTTTGCAGAATCATATTATGTAACATAGCACATACCATGACAATTTGGGTACATGTAGTTGGTGAGTACTGCAAGGCTCCACCAGATGTGTCCAGGCACCGGAACCATGACTTGAGCAGCCCAAACACACGCTCTATTACATTTCGTGTTTGTGCGTGTGCCTCATTATGGCGTTCTTGTTCAGGTGTGTGTGCGTTTCTGATGGGTGTCATCAGCCACGGCTCCAGTGCATATCCAGCATCCCCCACTAAGTGACCATGTGGGATGTCCCCATTGGCAAATGTCTGGTACAGCTGCGTCAGATGCCAGATATGGGAATCATGGTAGCTTCCAGGGCAGCCAGCACACACATTCGTTATTATGCCCTGGGCATCACACATGACCTGGCAGTTGATGTAGGGGAAGCCCTTGCGGTTGATGTAGGCCCTACCCTGCTCACCAGCTGGTGCCTTGATGCATATATGCGTGCAGTCTATTGCACCCACTGCCTCAGGGTATTCTGCTATTTGCTGGAAGAGTCGCATATTGCTGGCCAATGCCTCATGGGAATTGGGGAAATATACATGATCTCCGACATGTGCCGACATGGCATCCAGGAACTGGTGCAGTACCCTGGATGCAGATGCCTGTGAGAGCCCCATCATATCACCAGTAGGTCTCTGGAAGGTACCTGTTGCTAGTATTCTTAGGCCAACACATACCTTGGTTTACACTGGGATGGGTTCCCCTCTGTTGGTTCTTTGTGTGAGGCGTGGCCTGCACAGCTCAACAATTTGCTGCAGGAGGTCTCTGTCCACTCTATAGTGCTACACTATCTCCAGCTCATGTAACCCCTGGTAGGTGACCCTGGGCCTGTACACTCTTCTCCGTCTCCTCACTGTGGGTTGTCTGGCAGCATTTGCATTGTCACCACCCTCAGCAAGTCTCCTATGTCTCCTTATAACAGCTATGGCAGCCCCTAGCATGTTTGTTCTGAGTGCAGCTTTTTCAGTTTTCACTTCTAATAGCTTACTCCTGTCTTGCAGTGTCTCTTGAGAGAAACATACTGCAATGCTGTTTGCAGTGTTTTAAGTGCTGGGCTGGGCTAGTATTCTGCCTGTGTAATTGCCTGCTTCTAATTGTTTTCACCTGCTAGCTCTACCAGTATTCCCTGCTAGCTTCCTACTATTTCTTCTGCTTCCTTTTTCCTCTCTGTTTCCTCAGGGGGGAGCAGCGCGCATACCAGCAAAAACACGCTCACAGTGGCTACCACGCGTGCACACATGCTTACACGGACTACAATCTGCTTATTCGAGTTAAAACGCGTGCACACCAGCGCAAACAGGTTTACAGATCTTTAAACAGGCTCCTACATGCTTACTCTGCCTTACACGCGCGCACTCTGTCTTACTCGCGCCTCCCAGCATGCACACGCGTGCATGCACGCACAGCAAGAAACTTTGGTGTTAGCCACAGTGTACACCTTCCATTTCTTGACTTTCCCATGCTTATCTGTTGACACTCCTCTTTCTATGCTGTGTGACTGACATCTTTCACATACCACTTTGCTCCAATGAGCTTGATTTCTTTCTAACATTCCCCCCTGTGATGTCATCTATCTCCTACTCTGTTACTCCCCCTTATCTAACTCTTACACTACACGGAATGTGCTCATTTGCTATGTGACAGTGCGATTCACTATCCTACCACTCATTTACATAAGATTGCCTACTAATGCTTAGTTACGTGTCTTACCCTCAGCTTCCCCCCTTAGCAATCACTAAACGGTCTGCTAGTCCCTGCATTCTAAATCCATGCATTGCATAAAACCTTTATTTTATGTTTTATATAGTGCAGCCTGTTTGTGCGGGGCTGGGCTGCGTTTAAACCTCGCCGATCGCCGAAAAAAAAAATTATTTTATTTCATGTTTGCATCGGGTTACCGTGCCAATCACCACATATTTGGCCATGGGCATGCTGCCTGATACATATGCACACTTTATTTGGAGCTGACATGGCTCCATTGTGTTATTTGCAGAAACGTACACAGTTGTCAACTGAGTACATTTCTGCACCTAACACGACTCTTACATGGGCTGGTTTCAGCTTCGTGGATTGCTAATCTACCTCATTTGCATGCCTTTCGGCTGCAAGTGAGGTAATTAGCATATCCACACCCTGCCCGTGTAAGACACATTTTAGCTAGTCCCTTACACAGTATTTCGGGCTGTTCCTGGATCGCTATGGCTGCATGGAGTCTTACACGACTCTTAGACTCCGTGCAAGCCATCGTGAATCCTGCCCTATATATAAAATATATACTAATTCAACAACATTTTCTGTAATGCCAAATGCTTTTAGATTTTTCAATAAAAAATCAAATCTAGTGTATGAAATACTCTTTCATTGTCTAAACTAATTAATGTTATTTTTTTTTTATTTTTTGTTAAACTAATAACTGTTATCCCTCTTTTGATGTTAACAAATGATAGTCTAGTTATCATAAATGCTGTTTCATCTTTATTGATTATTTTATTGGTAATATCTGTTAATCTTGTTGATAATATTGTAGTAAATATTTTATAATCAACACTTAGTAAAAAGATTAGTCTATATGATTAAACTAATTCTTTATCTTTTCCTTGTTTAATAGTGGGGAGATTAAAGAGAATTTCTATAACAGAGGAATAATTTTGGTGATATGAATTATTTCACATGCTTCACATATTAATGTGATAATCTTGGATGGCAATATTTTATAAATTTCTGCACTGAAACTATCCGAACCTGGAGCGTTACCTGTTATGTTGTTTATTCCATATTTAACCTCTTTTATAGATTTTTTAAATTATTTCTTTTTGATCTTCATTAAAATGCATATATATGTTATTTCCATCCTGTAAATCTACATGTATATTAGTGTTTTATTTAACTCTTTATACCATTTCTTAAATGTGTTTTTTATTTGCTGGATTCATCAGATTGTTTAGTTGAGTTTTCTTGTTTTTTTTTATTTTTATTTTGTTCTATTAACTTGTCCATGCATCTGTTTTAGGTGACATGGCATAATTATGAATTTTGGATTTTTCCAATGCTAGTTCAGCTTTGTGATAAAGATTATGTCAATGTTGTGTAGTCAATGATAAAGATTCAATAAACTTTAGATGGGTGTGCATGCAATAGTGTACCATTTTGTATTCAGTAAGCAGCTCTATATGCTGTGTAGAGCTGCACAAACATGATAAATATCATGGCATGCTAATTACAGCATAAGCAGCTAAATTGTATGCTAATCAACCAATCCAAGATGGAGATGCTATTCAATAAGCTATAAAGTAACCGTGTACACTTGGTGCTGGTTTTCTCTGAATACTCCAAAACCTATTGGAACACAGCCATGGAAACTAGGCTACACGGAAAAAATTTAGGGGCTGCTGTTGCTCTTATTCTTGTGTATATAGAGCAGGCCCATCCCTATGCTGAAGCTGCTGTTGCTAATAGACCACATCCAAGAAGGAGAAGGGCTTTAAGACCCCATTTAGCTTTTCATAATCTGTATGAGGTGGACATTATAGAGCACTACAGGGTAGACAGAGGTACACTATAGGAGCTCTGGAACCTATGCTGTCCTGAGCTGAGAACAAGGACAAACTGAGAGGAACCATTCACCTGTATGTGTAGCACTTAGAATTTTAGCTATGGGAACTTTCCAGAGACCAACATGGGTCACATTGGGCATGTCACAGGCATCAGCAACCAGGATTGTTCATCAATTCCTGAATGCTGTGTTGCAACATGCCAGTGAGTACATACAGCTGAGGACATAGCCAGACCTATGCAGGAGTTCTACCCTGTGCACACTACCTTGAAGTCCTGGGGGCCATACGCTGTACACATGTAGAAATCAAAGCACTAGCTAGGGAACAGGGAAGGGTGTACATAAATAGAAAGTACTACAACTCTATTAATTGCCAGGTCATGTGTAATGCTCAGAGAATCATCCTAAATGTGTGTGCTGGCAACCAATGCAGTTACCATGACTCAAATATATGGCACAACTCTCAACTCTATGATATGTTTACTAGGAAGAATATACCAAAGGGTCATTTACTGGGGGATGCAGGTTATGCACTGGACCTGTTTCTGATGACACCCATCAGAAATGCACACACACACACACACACACACACACACACACACACACACACACACACACACACACACACACACACACACACACACACACACACACCAGCCGAAGAACACTATAATAAGGCACACGCTCAAACAAGAAATTTCATAGAGCTTGGGTTTGGGCTGTTGAAGTAGCAGTTTTAGTGCCCAGCAACATCTGGGAGAGCCCTGCAGTACAATCCCCATACATGTGCTGAAATATTCACTGTCTGTGCCATGCTCCAAAACATTAACTGAGAAAACAGCTTCAGCAGGTACTTCAAGGGGAAGGATACATATCCCACCACCACTGGCAAGGTCACCACAGTCATGTGCAAGTGAGGAGTCAGTGGGAACCAGCAGCTGCTGTGGTTCTAGACAGATGGAAATGTGCACAATATCACCTCACACTGGCCAAGAGGCAATGGATAGCATACACACTCACCACCGAAGGGGCAAAATCCTTTGCCCTATGCACATACATACAGTAAAATTGATGACAGGCAACACTCACAACCTTTACTTACCCATGTAATGTTGGTGTACTGCTAGTATCAGATAAAATCAACCCAGAACTAAAACTCTTGCAACTGCTGGATTTCCAAGGTAAATGTTGAAATTGGAATAGAAAATAAATGTCTAAGAATACAAATGAGTGGTATATCCTTGCATGCTGTTACTTGGTAATGTAAGTAAGTGTAAGGTTGGCAATTTTACAGCAATTTTACAGCAAGGATTTATGTGAATACATGTGTCCTCTATCAGCTGATAGGCCTTACATCTAAAATGTACATATGTTTGTAATGGCAAATCATTAAACACAAAAGAAAAACGAAGCCCAGAGACGTACAATAATGTTTGCAGTCAGCAGAAACTGTTCTGTTACTTAATTCTCAGCATAGTCACACAGCATGGAAACGAAAATACTTAAAAAATCACTTTTAGTAAATCCACCAAAACACATTAACACTCAAACCATACGTTTTTTTTTTTTGTTAACTTCATCAGATGTGGGCTGGAACACGCTTTCTTTGGGATTTGCAAATCATTAAAGAGTGAAGTTAAAAAATAATGACACATTCAGTTTCAGACTTCATATCCATCAGAACAAAGATAAAAATAGTAATGCAAAACTACGTCTGTAAGACCACAATGTTTAAAAACTCTCCCCATTGCTGGGCCTTTGTCACACTTTAATTTATGGCTTAATCCAGCTTTGTTGATCTAAGAGTTTGGCAGGAATGTATACATTACAAAAACCTGTAAAAAAGCAGTACAATTTGCAAAACAGCATCACAAAAACAGATAAACTAAGCAGTAAGTCAGCTATGCACCCTAAACATCAGCCAAAAGACTTATGTAGCCCTGAATCCAAAAGATAGAAAACAAGGATATGGCACAGTCATCATCATTTGCACAGGTTGCTTTGTGTTTGTGGGTGGGTGGGCAGGAGGCCTCGGCTAACACAAAAGGTAGTGAGTGTGTGTGAGTAAGAAAGAGAAACAGGCAGACATTTAAATAAAGTAGCAAATAGCCACTGAGACTGAATATGCTTAATGCCTCATGACTGATCCATTTAACTGTTATGTGTGTGTGTGTGTGTGTGTGTGTGTGTGTGTGTGTGTGTGTGTGTGTGTGTGTGTGTGTGTCCATATGAGCAATCCAGGTGAAACTAGCATGTAAGTGTCTGCAAGAACACAACCAAGCACTGTGCTAGCTCTAAGTCTTAGTATGTCAGACAGGTGTGAGCCATGCATAGTAGAGGTGACAGTTCATTATCATCATCCCTGACCCCAAGAACTGGCTGTGCCAGGAGTTGCAATGACACATATACTCCAATGGTCTGATGGACTGCTGTGACCTGAATATGACTCTTATCTGCTGGATGAGCTCTCCTCATGAGTATGCCCAGGACCACAATCCCATGGCCTGATACATCTGGGTGTGAACACCTCAGCCACTGATGGAACAATAGAAATAGTGTCACTGCAAGAATGTGTTGAGCATGGCCATGTCAGCTAACATCAGATGATGTGGCTGACCTACCCCCATATGGATACCATCCCCTACCAGAAGATGTTCCATCACAGACACTGCCCATTCCAATGTGTCATTCATCCAATCCAATGAGTCGGCAACATGGTGGAGGAAGTCATGCATGTCAGCCTGTGCCACATCTGCAACCCTAAGCATTTCCTTGAAGGCCTCATTGGAATGTGCCTGCGCCTCTATGATGGCACTAAACATATATCAAGTGGCCTGAAAGAAAACATGATGAGGCGGAGGATGGACAGCAGGCCTCCTCTGAGCAACTCAAATAACCTTCCTGCATGGTACCTGGTCCACACTTTTGCTATGGCCAGAGTCAACAAGCACTGAAGCCACAGTAACCACAATACCCTAATCAAGTGTGTCACCCTCCACCTGTCCAATATCTGAGGGCTCATTGGAATGGGTTTGTGTAGGCCTACTGGCTGTGTCCAGTAGAGTTACAGGGGATGACTGAATGTCAACCTCAGTGGCAGATTCAAACTTTGCACCCCCAACCGTGCCTATGTTTGGCCACAATCATCATCAGAGTACTCTGACATCAGGTGGTAAGAGTCCTTCACCTTCACTGTCAGGATCACCTGTGATAATAAGCAACAAACATAGGAAAGAAATTAATAGCTATGCTACTGCAGTTCAATATATGCTAACAAACTAACACTAGTTCCACTATCACAGACAGTACAGCAATGCAAACACAGTCCTGACACCCAACTCAGATGCAGAGATAAAGGAATATTTCTATGAAATGCTTATCAGTACTGAAATAAAAATGTTTGGCTTAGCATGTGCAGATGACTCCATGCTTGCTAGGAAAGATGGTCCTGGAAGAAGTTAAATAAAATGTTAGGATACCATCATCACAATAACAATAATACAGGGGGAAAAATGTTGCGCATTATATGTCCAATAACAATACACTTAACTGAAACTAGGATGACACGTCCACCCCAAGCCCATGTGTATTAAACAAACTTAAGTATTGCTTTCAACATTTTACTATACAAGAAATATTTAAAAACTGGCAAAGGTAAGCCTACCTGGAGGCTCTTCCTGGGACATTCTTGTCCTCCCTGAAATAGCAGTACCAATATCAATCACATGCTGCTGTGCACTTTCCACTGAGATCTCTGGATCCCTGACAGTGTACAGGAACTCTTCATTTGGTGTGAGTGGTAGTTCTGTCGAAGGTCCCACCCCAGTAACCAGCTGTCCAAGGGCCACTGTAGCTGCTCTCTGCCGGGATGATGAAATCATGTCAGAGGCCCTATGACGTACCTGATCATATGTCCGCCTGCATCTCCCAACAGCAATCACATTGTTCACTGTCTGGTTCCAAATTTGCTTTCTTCGAGACATATGCCCATGTCATCTATCAAGTAGAAAGGCAGAATGTTGCCAAAATGTGTGGATCATTTTTGGAGGTCACTGAAGGGGGTTTGCAGGGACTGGGAGGCTTGATTTTCATAGTCCTAGTAAAATAAAACACAAAAGAAGGATACTACATATAAATATAACATAAATAAAAGACCTACTTAAATATAACACATATTATTAGTTTTTCAATATTACCCACTGGAGATACAAAAAAACTTTCAACTTATTGAAATATAAAAAAGTGTTATGTGTTTGTAATGTATCACAGTTACACATAAACAATGTTTTGATCCAAAACAAGGAGTAACAATAGCAAGGCAAACATCGGAAAAAACATTTTGGTTATGGCAACACAGAGATGGCACTTGACTCCTCCACCCTCAAAACAAAAGCCAAATTAGATTTCTGCTCCAAACAAAGGAATAAAACTTCAGTGAATTGTTATAAGTACTATCAAACAAACTGTCCCAAAAACATGTCACATTTACTACATAACATTCATTCCTATGCAATTGTCAGTCACCTCTACCTGTGCCCAGCTCTCCCCTAGAGGTGTCTATGGGCCATCCTAGTAGGCTAACACCCATGTGTCATTGACATTATAGGACATTTACATTTCACTGAAATAACAATAGAAGAGTGTAAAGAGATACAGTTGTAACACTAACACTTGTGATTTAAGTTAAATAAGGCTGCGTATCAGAGAAAGTAAAATGCCCTAACAAAAATGCCTATGCTATCAGTAAACTTCTAAGAAATGCATATATACAGTTTAAAGTTGCATTTGCTAATGCATATATATATATATATATATATATATATATATATATATATATGTGTGTGTGTGTGTGTGTGTGTGTGTTTGTGTGTATATATATATATATATATATATATATATATATATATATATATATATATATATATATATATATATATATATATATATATATATATATATATATATATATATATATATACATACATATACATACGTATATATATAGTTTTTCCTAGTGATATGTCAGCATATCCAGTATATAACTGAAAAATGCAATCATACCTAGTCTTCTGTGAAAATAAATTCAATATAATAGCAATTGTCTTTGCATTATATACATAAACAAGTCTCCCCACCTTCAGGTTCTCTAACTACACAATTACCTTTTTTATAATGTAGATTCAGGTCTGTGAGCATGGTGAAGATGCAAATGAGGTATGAACTCATTAGAATTTCTGAATCCCACATTCTTGGCTATGTAGAGCAGATGGGAACATAGTGCAGGCACTCCCTTAGTGTTTATTGCTAATGGAGTGCAACTGTAAATGATTTCTGGTAGGGAAAATAAAACACAACAGCAATACAGACTCTCTTACCTCCAGTGGTTGTGTCAGCCAGGATACACTTATAAAGTGAAGAAGTAATTGAATCAAAGTTTTAAATGGAACTAAGCAACACACATTTCTTAGTTTCTGTTCACTAATATCCAAATTCCTCTGCCTTTGTTGAAAGCTATATATTGTTGTCAATTAATATTCTAATACATTTTAAGGACAATGATACAAAATGCCTTACAGATTGCATATCTTAAATTACTGCTCAGATAAGAGAAGAATGAACAGAGCTGCATTTCTGCAAACACTAGTCATAACTGGTTGTATGATCACTCATAACACTACATCTGAAATTAATACATGTGCAAACTACTCAGAAGTGTACAAGTGCCAGATGTCATGTTAATACTGTGGCTAATTTTGGACTTGCTTCTATGCACAATGATTTTCATTCTGTGCTGCAAAGTTGTTTCTGTGGCAGCGAGGGATAAGACACCCTTAATATGTTTAGAAGGTTAATAAGTGTGAGCGTTCAAATCTGGACTTGCGTAAAAATATTTCATATGTAGTAAAATGTATCTTGTAGTGTTGTTTATTTTATAGATTTCTTTTCTTTTTTAATACCACTATTTGCATGGCACATAGCTTAGAGAAATCAGAGGAAATGAATAAACACAATAAATGTCAATGAATGCACTTCTTTCATAACCAATGCATCAGCTGCACCTGTGAATTACTGTGTGTAGCACATCTGCTAAACATGTTGATCCCTACACTATATACTATCTGTAGATTATGGTTCAAGTCCCACCTTTGTCTTTTAAGGATGAAACCTAATACACACTGTTCACAAGGCTAAAACAAGTTTAGCTTTGCTTGTCTCATTTGCACGATGCTTACCATCAAGCAAATCTGGACTGATGGCCCACAAAAGAAGCAGACAGGATGCAGACATTCTCAGTTTCAAGAAGGATACATTGTTCATCTTTTGCTTTCTATCATGCAACATAGCTAAGTGATGTTGCACTGCTGTTAGCAATGTTCTACAACACCTGCAGAGAGGAAGCAGGGAGCAGACAATTTCAAAATGGATACATTTTATCAACTATATTGGGCACTGTGCAGACATGGTAAGCAGTGGAGTGTGGTGGTTAACACACAGAAGCCAATGATGAATAGGAAAATATACACCTGTTATTTAACTATTCCTGTGGCAGCAGGTGTAAGTGTAGGGCTGCAATACAGGTGGCCTTTGGTTGTAATACAGGAAATTCCAAACATTTTTGCTGGTGTTCCATTTCACTTTATATTAAATATCACATAAAAAAATGAAACATAATTTTAAATAATAACTATGTATATCAGTGGAGTTCTTATGAAGTGTATGTATGACTGAAGGTATGCTGACTACTATGTTTCTGCAATTATAAGTGTGCTAGCTGGCCCTGGATGGCCTTCAGACATCAGTAAGACTAATATACATATGAATGTATAAACCAGGACCTTGTCAGGTCACACACTTACACAGTTAATCCCTTAATCTATCATATGTGTATATGCATATTTCATGAGTGTGTCTGAGAAGCACTTTTTCTGTGTCAAGAATGGAAAATCACTGCTGTGGAAGAAAATGTTTTGCCTCTTATGCATAGGTTTGAATCCCACATTGTAAACACAAATTTTATCAATGTTTAAAGCCAAACCAAAAATGTGACAGGTCATGAAATGTATGCCTCAGTACATGACTGCAAAGTTAAATCACCTAACAGTTACAGCAGCAAACAACCCACAGACTAATGCCAAGTGCCAGATTAACCTTCCAATTTCCAGAACCACTGCTCTGTCTGTTTTGATACTGTTGCTCTTGCTCTCTGCTTAATGATGGGCAAATGCAGTTGGCATCATTGTTTGGGTCTGAGCACTACCAGTAAATGTGATAACAGGCATTGGTGGGAAACCATTCTTAGCTATTGTTCTTCTCCATGGTTGGAAGTCTGGTGGTAGGAGGGAAGGTGCCCGATTTAGAGTACAGAGATAATGTGTTGATGAGTCCAGAATCTTCATTGGACTTCTTGTAAAGTGCTGCAGCCAAAATCCTTTGCAGGGGGACTATACCAGCTCCCAGTACAAGTCTGAGGCTTGGAATGATCTGGCCAAGCCTATCTCCAGTGCGATTGTCACTCTCACTCCATGCATTGGAGAACAGTGTAGGGATCACTTTAATGACCTGAAAATGTGTAAGAGAGATACAGTCATCCACTGGCTGGATTAGTTCAGGACTGTTGACATCCTACAGTTGTGTAACTATACTGATAAAGAGAATTTATAGTAGATATAAAGCTGAATGTAAGCAAGACTGGTATGCATAGCACTCTTCTCATGTTCTCGTCTCTTTATTCCACAGCAAGTTCAGAGATTATGGTGAACAGAACAACCATGCTGAACATCTAGACAGAGTGAGGGAAGCAAGGGGTATGTATACAGCTTAATAGAGGTATTATTTTAGCTTTTAATTGTATTTATTCTTCTATGCAGTTGTAGCAAAGTACGCATGCATATTCTAACTTTAAAAGCAAGATTGCATGCTTTAGTCTGTATCACAAGCCAACATTAGGAGTCAAGTCTAAGACTGTAGTCAGACATTGTGGGTTGAAATACCACAAGTAACAAATATAAATAAGTAAAATCATTTGAAAATATTACATAAATTAATTTGTACACATGTGGCACAAGTGTCCTGCTGTTAACTTAATCTTTATAATTGGACCAAACATATGTGCAATATATGCACTTTGCAAGAATTACTTTCAGCAATCCTTACTTATAGTTTGTAGTTGTTAAGAAGTATACTTTAATGCATATATCTCAAGAAATCTGGGAAGAGCCTGCCATAATGTGGGAAAAAATGGCCAAAAATAAGGACAGATTTTAAGTATTTTTCTTATAATCTTAGAAAGTTGCTAGAATAACAGGGCATGCATTAAAGTGGATTTTCTAAAGGATACAAAGTCTAAAACTCATATGTACAATATTATTTACTAATTTCATTCCTCAGATCATCCCAGTGATTTGCCACAAAGACAAAAAATTTATGAGGAACAGACTGAAATTTTGAGGCAAAAATCTGAACATTCTGTAAAAATCTGGGCAGCTGAGAGGTATGCTTAAATGGAAACTTCCAGATAAAATAGTTGTATTATTGTAATAATGAATTGTATGTCACATAAGATTTTACTAATTTTTTCTCTTTTTTTCTTTCACCTCAACCCTTATTTCTTTTTTTTCATATGTCCTCAAAATATTTCCATGTCATCCATCTCTAACAAATCACAAAATTCTTTACAGCACAGGGAGGCAGACCGACTCTACTGGCTCAGTCTTCCCACACTTCATTGACTCTGACACCCATGCCCAGCACATCGGGAACCCAAGCTGGTAGAACTGCTTCCGCTACCCCTGCAATACCTATGCCCTCAGAAGCACAACCCCAGCAGCTGGTGCTGGGGTACCCTCTGGGACTACTTGCAGAGGTGGGGATTTTATCATCTGCCAGGAGAGATGCCAGGGTTGGTGCACTGGGTCATTTACAGCACCACTGGTGCACATCTATGCCACATGGAAAGGTCATAGGAGAAGACATCAAGCACTCTAACAGCAAGCAGAGTAAGGGGATGGTGATGCCAGTCCTTCAGGTGAGGACTAAATTCTCACTGTCCCCATGTTTGATGAACATAGACATCTGTTGTCCCCTATGTGACCCAATCATGGTGTCCCACAACCTTTTGTGTTTCTCACCATCCCTGTGTCTTGTCTTGTTTGTCCTGTTTTTTAGTATCTACTTCCTAACCTACTCTACCCTACTAACCTGACCCAGAAATAACTACGTCCCTTTCCCAACATTCCTCTCTTACTGAAGTAAAAAAAAAATAGGCACCTGTCCAAAAAAATAAATAAATAAAATTGGCCCATACATAGCTGTCCATTTTGCACACATGTCTTCTTGACACACTTGATTCAGTCCAATTGGCTATATAACATGGTTGTGTTGTTGTCATCTCCTCTTTGTTAAAGTGACAGTTCAAATTCAGCTAATATTCTGTACCATATTTTCATGTTACACAGATGAAGAAGTGTATAGTTATGGTTCTTTCCTACCTCCCTCTTGCACATTCCTATATTTCTTGCCCTTTGCTCTTCCCCCTGCTAACCCCCCATTTTACCATTTTCCAAACGACTCCATTTTAACAACTTTAATCTGGTCAGAAAATAGCACACACAGCACACATAAGTAAAGAAACCAGAAATGGAGCCCTTCACTTTTTGTCTTCTGTGTTTACAAGGAGTTTGGCATCGTGTATCATTGCCAAGTAACTGTGAACGGCTCTTCAATGTTGCAGTGACCTCCGCGCAATGTCCCTTAAACAGGCTGTGCCAAGGTAACACATAGTGCATGTAGAGTAAAGAATTATTTCATTCCACTATAAATGCATATATAAAACTATCACATACATTTGTATTTGAACATATATCATCTAGGCTCCAAAAGAATTGCTTTAATGCATTTAACCTACTGCCACAAAGCTAAGCAGCAGATATGTTTCATACATTCATTACTCATAACTCTCTTAATCTTATCAATGAGGCTCGTGTTTGCTCGGTGTTTATCTATGAGCAATCAGTGAAAGCAGTGGAAATCTGCATCTCACATGCACAAACACTTTGTCTTTAATCTCACAAAGCAGCTGCTAGGTGGTGTCCTATGGAAAGTGCACATTAGCATGTATTATTTCTATCTGCTGTCCATTTAGTCTTCATGCCATGAAAGTACATGTAAAAACACAAACAAAAGGGATGCACTTTTTAAGAAAAGAACATATATTTACACTGCAGCCATCTGTTACCCCACCCATGCACTTCAAACTTGGTATCTCAGTACTTGTTCACAATGTATCAACCACACTGCAGAAATAAATAACAAGTGTATTATATACCATACACATCTTTATAATGAGAATGCACATTCAGATTTTCCATTACTTGTAGTAATGTGGACAGCTGTTTGCATATAGTTTGTAAAGCTGCTCTTAAAGTATGCATGCACATTAGAAACACAACAGCAAATGCTACAATTTGCATACTTATCAATATGGTAATATGTAGAACATTAATAACTTGACAGTTGTACATGGCTAGCTATCCATTTCAGAAAAGCCTCCCAACATCTTCTCTGAAACATCCATTGATTATATCATCCACTATAAATTGTTCTGCAGCCTTGTAAAAGTCAGATTTGTGGCATGGTGGTTGCATTAAGTATGGAGTTCTCTAGTCAGTTTAGTTAGGTAGGGGGTCTAACCTCAATGCAGTCAACTGGTGCATTTTTGAACTTGCTTAACATCAGAGAGAGCATTTTACACCAGCTTGTGGGATACTGCTATTACCATATTCATCTCACCAGCACTGCTGATGTCATCACTTATACAATGATGTCTGTCACTTTTAATTCACACTTGTGCTGTAGCATGTGTGTTAAATAAGGAGGTCTCTAGTCAGTGTACTTAGGTAGAGATTCTGTTCTTAGTGCAGTCAACTGGTGTGTGTGTGTGTGTGTGTGTGTGTGTGTGTGTGTGTGTGTGTGTGTGTGTGTGTGTGTGTGTGTGTGTGCACTTGCTTGACATTAGAGAGAGCATGTGGGATACTGCTGTTACCATCTTCCTCTCACCAGACATTGCTGATGTCATCACCTTTAAAGTGTTGCCTGGTACTTTTTAAGGCACACTTGTGCTGCAATGCTTGTATTAAATAAGGAGGTCTCTAGTCAGTGTACTTAGGTAGAGGTTCTGTTCTCACTGCAGTCAACTGGTGTGTGTGTGTGTGTGTGTGTGTGTGTGTGTGTGTGTGTGTGTGTGTGTGTGTGTGTGTGTGTGTGTGTTTGTGCACTTGCTTTATATTAGAGAGAGCATGTGGGATACTATGGATACCATCTTCCTCTCGCAAGACATTGCTGATGTAATCACTTATAAAGTGCTGTCTGACACTCTTCATGTCAGACCTATGCTGTGGTTGCTTGCATTAAATACAGAGGTCTCTAGTCAATATACTTAGATATGTAGGGTTCTCTTCTCACTGCAGTCAACTGGCGTGTGTGTTTTTGTGCACTTGCTTGACAATGGAGTGAGCATTTCACACCAGCATTTGGGACACTGCTCTTACCATCATCCTCTCACCACACACTGCTGATGTAATCTCTTATAAAGTGTTGTCTGACACTGACCAACTCAGACTTATGCTGTGGTGCTTGAGTTAAATACTGTGGTCTCTAGTTGATATACTTAGATAGGTAGGGGATCTGTTCTCACTTGCAGTCAACTGGTGTGTGTGTGTGTATGTGTGTGTGTGTGTGTGTGTGTGTGTGTGTGTGTGTGTGTGTGTGTGTGTGTGTGTGTGCGCGTGTGTGCGCGTGTGTGTGTGTGTGTGTGTGTGTGTGTGTGTGTGTGTGTGTTTGTGCACTTTCTTGACATTAGACAGAGCATTTTACACTGGCATGTGGGATATTGCTATTACCATTTTCCTCTGACCAGACACTGCTGATGTAATCAGCTACAAAGTATTCTCTGACACTATAAATGCTAGAATTGTGCTCTGGCTAATGTGTTAAACACTGTGCTCTATAAATAGGTACTTGTAGAATGATATATGAGCCCATAGCTATTTCCAACACTCCTCAAAACATCTTGTTGTAGCATATAATGATTATGTTATCCTATGTAACATGCACTCTGACAATAGTATTCAAGGAAAACCTATGCTGTGGCAGTAACATTAACTACTGTGTTTGTGATCTACTTTAATTATTCATATAGGTGCTCTAATCTAACAGCAAGCTACTTGCATGTCTATGCATACAACTTCCAGCTATGAAACAATTTTACACAGGGGTGTGACTCTACACCCATGCTCTGCAGTCCTCACAACATCTTCTCCTCAGCATGCAATGATGCTATCATGCACCATAAAGTGCAATGTGACAGTGTTACAGTCAGGCATATGTGGTGTTGCTATTATGACATTACATGGCATTCATGTTCTATGCCTACACAGGTGTAATGTTCATATCAGAACCCAATGTACTGCTGTGTGTTTGGTTGCTGGTACATTATGGTCCTAGTGTGATCTTTGGAATATCTCTTCATTTTACTACCAGTTGGGGTACCAATCATGTAGCCCCACACATTCTCTTTTGTCCTCGGGCCACATGACATCCTTCCTGCAGAGGAGTGAAGGATATCCTCATGTCAAATACTGTATGCATATGCACATCATGAAGAAGAGTCCTTCCATGAGCCTGAGCAAGCTATCCCTAGACCACTACATGTGTGATTACTAATTCTGTCATGGTGTGGTGCACATGTCCCATATGGGCAGTGGCAGAATGTAAGGCAATCTGACAAATATACACATATGCACGATAGTCTTACTATCTTTCATAATAATCATAAAGGTATATTTACTTTCATTTAAGAACAATGGCTAGGATTTCATGTGATGTTGGCAATCAGCTCAATAACTTCATATGACCCTATGGTCACTTGATATGTCAATGTTGCTGTCATTGACATATGCTATATTGAGGTGTGCATGTACAGTATGGCTACAAGAGGGTATTACAATCTGTGATGTGAGCTAATGCACTTATGGCGATTGTTACCATTACATTACATGCTCCTTCTATAACAACTGCATTAATATGCCCGCTGAGAACTGTTGACATAGGTTCATAGGAGGTTACTAGGCTAGCAGTTCTACACTCCTTACATGACTGTGTTCATCCCAAGTAGCCCCGATTGTCCTTATTAGGTGGATGTAATTTGCAGGTGAATCTAAAATCAACGCCAAGTACCCCTCTCCATGAGTGACATGGGTGCACCCTGAGTTAAATTTGTAGTCTAGGTTGCACTTGAATAGGGTCAGTGAGGAGCTCTGCTTTATCTACCTTGCAGGTTTATTCCAGTGGAGTGGCAGTCTCTGGGAGATATATCTGTCTCTCAGGCATGTTCTCCTAATGTCACAGGTTAGATTAAGGTCCCTAGAGGGACTGACTCTTATACCATTAGATTTTCAGATGTGCAGCATTCACATCAGAGTAGGGTCAGAGACTGCCTTTTAGGCTAAGCATCAGTCATCTTCCAGAAGCCAATACAATACAGAATACAGTGGCAGAGCTTTCAGTGTATTCACATACATCATGAAATCATTTGTAGGCCTTGCATTTTCTTGTTGAGAAACCCATGTAGTCTATGCTGCTGCAGGTGTCTGGTGAGGTACATGCAATAGGGAGCATTGTACTCTATTAATGTTCTGCTGAGAGTTGAGAACAGTGGTGTTATAACATCCTCAGACCTAGATGTGATGCCCTTACTTATGAGGTGCGTGGCATAGAAGGTTTTCCTTACCTGTGTGGAAACTTGGTGGTCAAAGTTCAGATTGCTATCTACCCATGCTACTAGGACTTGCACCACTAGGTTGGGGCATTGGGGGGTGTTGTCAATATTGTAATTAGCAGGGTATTCCACTATCCTAAAGTCGATAATAATAATGGAATTTTTTCCCATTTATTTGTAGACCATGGCTTTGGCACCAGTCATTTTTTTGTGCTAGCCCCTCTTGTAATATATTCACATCATTGGAGGACTCAATGACTGCACCCAATTTGCAAGCATCAACAAACTTGTTAAGACAAAAGCCATCTACCATAGCCTGGACTTCCAAGAAAATAGATTATTAACAGTAAAGGCCCCAGCTCAGATCCTTATGATACACCAATGGTGACGGCTCTACTGGTAAAGGTTGAGTCACCAGCTTTGACAGTATGTGTTCTGTTGGTGAGCCAATTGGCATTCAGTCTAGTGACATAAAGATTAATCCCTAGCTGGGAGAGTTTCTCAATGATATCTGAGTTGGGGATTTTGTCAAAAACCTTGTTCAGGTGAAGATAGGTGTTATGCGCTCTCTTACCTTCATCCAGGTCTTTGGTGACTTTCTTGAAGTCTGCTATGTTTAATAAGCATGAGCTACCCTTATCAAAGCCAAATTGGTCTGGGTCTAGAGTTTTAAGATCACCTATGCCTTTGTTGATAAAGACCATGATTATTTTCATGGACTTGCAGATGAGACTGGTTATACTTCTGGGTCTGTAGTTTCCAGGGTCAATTGATGACCCCTCTATGTGCATGCATGGGGATTACTGTTGTCATCTTCCACTCTGCTGGAATAAAGGCAGTTCTCAGGCTATGGTTAAAGAAGATGATAAGTGGGTTTGTTAGGTCATGTTTTAAATTGCTTAGTAAGCATCCTGGGATGTTATCGGGTACCATTGAGGCCATCTTTCTAGTCTTGGAGAGCACAGATGTGACCTGATTACTAGAAATACTTGGCAGAGGAATGTTGTCAGGTATGCTTTGGGGAATGGCCTATGGGTCCGGAGGGGGGTGAAATTTGTGCCAAATCTGCTAGCTAGCAGTTTGCCAGTTTCCTCTAGTGCAGCTTCATGTTTAGTATCCTAGCATTAAGTAGCAGAACCTTAAGTTTTCCTTCAGTGGAGTTTTTTACATCTGAACTTTTGTTGCTTTGACATTCCCTGAAAAATGCACTATGGGGAGAGGCAAGTGTCTGTGCCAGAATCTGACAGCCTAGAGGACACAGGTGAAGACCATCTCTGGTAAAGCAGCTTGGTTGGTCAACTTTGTCATTCCAGGCTGAGAGATACTGGATCATCCTTGACTGACACCAAAAGCTAAGCCACTTGTTGATGTTGATCATTTCTTGCTTATACTGTGACACCATCATGGGTGATGGTACATTCTACATATACATTCACTGTACAGTCCATAGTGTGTCATGTTGATATGTGATTAGGGTTCATGCTACAACTGACTTCATTGACATGCCCTCATCTGCTGTACATTACCATGTTTCACATGTCCTTTTCCCTGTGTTCATTCCTATAATTCATCTGTATATCCCTATTCAATACAGACACTTCCCCTGACTGTTTATTTATAATATAGTCTATATAGCCTTACTAATCATTTACACAACTTTTGTTCGTTATCACTGAAGCAGGTTTCCACACAACTCTGTACTGTATATACTGTCAAGTAATGTGCTGGAACTGTACACATTACTTTATTAAAAATACTGGTAATCATTGTGGCATTTCATGCAAACACACAAACCTAGTTTTCCTGTAGGTAAACAGGTTTACACGTCTGCTGCTGCTGTCCATGTTGCTTTACACGGTTTCTTGCCTGGCAACACTGTTGCTAGGCACAAAACTGCATTTCTTTAAGTTTAAACATGTAGCGTGGCATTCACCTGCAATTAACGCTGTTACTCACCATGCAAACAAGTAAATTACATGTAGGCTTTGCACTAAGCCTATATACAGTTTTTTGAAACCCCAGGAATGGTTTTAAATTATTATTGTTTCCAGAATAGTATAATAGTTATATGCATATTACTCTGTATCGCTCATTAAAATTTTCATGCAGCTGCAATTATATTTGCCTTAATTGCATTCAGAAGTAAGTAAATTTCATACTTAAAAGTACAAAAGAAAAAAAAAGACATCATTCATTAAAAGTATTATGCACTTCTAATTAGATTTGTTATAATTATATTCAGTAGTATGTAGATTTCATGTTTACAAATCCCATTGTAATGTATGAGAATGTATAGTCATTGCATTTTTTCCTGGTTTAACTGTTACAAGACCGAACATAATGTATCTCACAAGTCATTTATTTCTTGTCTCTGTTTTATTCTTTGTTTTCCAAATATTAATATCTGTTTAGCTATTTATCAATGTAGCATTCTAATCCATTTCTTCTGTAGAGTAGAATATGTTTTTCTTTTGAACACGTTCATTTGCTTCTTCTACATTTTCACAGATTTTAATCCCTTTTGGTACATGTATTTTCAGTTTTGCAGTAAACAGTAAGTTAGTTTTGATACCTTTCTTTATAGTTCTTTAATAAGAAGTACACTTGCTTTCATCTTACTCATTACTTTTGTAGAATAGTCATTATCAAAGTGAAATATAGTTTCGCTTATTTTAATTGAAGGAGTTGACCATGCTTCTTTTAATATTTGGTCTTATTCCATCCTTGGTAGAAATTGTTCTACTATTGAATGTGGGGTGATTTTCCATTCCCATTAGGAGAAACCAAGGGCCAGATTCCAAAAGAGATGCTCTCAGTGTAAGTCTGCCCTGATTCTGAAAGACTTGCTCTCAGAGTGAGTGACTTACTTTGGTATAAGGCCTATCTATAAACAGGCTTGCTACTGGGACCAGATTCTAAAGCACATGCTCTCAGCCTTATCTCCATGTTAGTGGTTATTTACACTGAAACCAGGTCTTTTGGAATCGGGGCCCAAGGATCTATGTGCTCTCTCAATCCCAAAAGATAAAGCTTTTGATAGATTCACATTTTTATGTAGTTAAAAAACTTCTCTTTCATATTTTCCTGGTATGCTATAGATTTGTATATTATTCCTTCTCAGTCTGTTTTCCATGACATCTATTTTTTTTCAATAAACCAATTGATCTGGTGCTATCCCTATCATTATTCATCATGAATGGGTCTTGGATCTGACCTCAGGTCTGAGCTGGCAACTGTTGTACAGGTCCAGAGCTCAAGCTTCTCCCCTTCTCATAATCCCTTGCTGATGTCTAACCCTCAGATCTCATTTGCTGCTGAACGCTTAGGACATGATCCGGGCTCAAGCTTCTTCAAGTATAGATAAGTGTCTCTTTTTTGCCTTATTTGCCTTTCTTTCTCCTCCTTATAGCTAGCTAGTGTGGCTAGCATAGCTTACCTACCCTTCCATAGCTATCTATAAGGTAGAGTTAGTTTTTCTCTAACCGTTGCCTCAGAAGTTTTTTCCTGCCCTTTCCTCTACCTCTCATAAAAAAAAAAAAAAAAAAAAAAAAAAAAAAAAAAACTTTTCTTTCTTTAGTTTCTCTTTTTGTGTGTTTGTGTGTGTATGTATGAGAGTATAGTAGAGAAACCTTCAGGTTTCAAACAATGTGTCTCATGCATTCAGAAGATGCCTTATTCTGATTCACATGAGGAAAATCTTTACTGTCTGGGAAGTAGCCCACCTGGAGGTTGAATGCGATATTTGTATCGCATTCAACCCCAGGGCTCTTATGGAGTGCCACAACAAAATACTACTGAAGGGCTAGGTTCAGTGTGGTCCCCTGCCTTTGGACTCTCTCACCAAACCCTCTCAGGATCCTAAGAAGAGACCACCCTTTCTTCAAAAGGGTCTCCTTCTCTCTCCAAAAAGCCAAGGCTTTCGGATTGCAGATCCCCAAATCCAAGTCTAGCCTCTGTGGTTTTGGATCTGGGTCTTCCTCTTTTAGAGCCTTGGATCAGTCTCTTGGATCCGAGATCTCAGCACCTTGGAGACCTTTCAGATCTGACCTGGTGCAAGCCCTCTCTGGATCTGACCCAATTGTCAGATCCATCCGGTGTGCCTCCCAGACCTTTGGATCCTGCCAGACCTTTGGATCAGAGTATCTTATCAGAGCCAATCATAATTGAGAGCTCCCCATCTAGATCCACCAGGAGATCATATCTGATGCATTGGAGACACTCCCCCTCACAGGACTGTAGAACTATTGGATCCATGGCAGGATCCCCACCCAGGTAGGCCATTCATCTGCATACTCCAGATCCTCCAGAAGTCTATTACCATCAGATATGGATAGGATAATGTAGAGTTTCCTCAAGGCCCAAATTGAGTTGTGCTTGTTGTCCCCAGCTCAGATTGCCAAGGGGTCTTCCCATCTATTGGACTCCATTCTTCTCTTCTGATCCATCTGGTTTTAGAACATCAGAACCAGAGCAATCCAAGTGAGAGGCTGACAGTGCCCAGTATTCCTCCCTTCTTGACACCATCAGGGTCCCTTGCCGTCTCTGTTCTGCTGCCCTAGGAACAGCCTGTGTCTCATCCCCATGAAATTGTCAGGGTTCTCTGGGGGTGGGTTCAGACCCAGGACTTTCCATCCATTCGATTCCCTTTGAGGCTTTGGAACTGGGCAGCTCAGGGCTGGTATAACTGGGGGGGGGGGGCTTTGGTGCTGCTTCAGGGTCCTTTCTCCCTCCAGGTGCCCCTGGCCATGGGAAAGGAAATGGGGACTTTGTCCAGTCCATCAGCTTTCTGGGCAGTAGAGAGGACCTTCTCCAGCTTGGCAGTCACCTCTCCTTTGTCTCTAGGTCCTCCCCAGCCTCCCTCGGATTTCAGTGGCATGGCTTCATCATCCTTCCAGTGTCATCCCTCCTGTGAGTGCCTTCAGATGGGCACTGCCCCACTTGGGTTCCTGTCTCTTCTGAGTCCTACCCTGAGCCTACCATGGAGGAAACCACTCAAAATAGAATGTGTAAGAGGAAACACTTGGACTCCCCCAGACAGTCCCTCACAGAGAACACAGAGACAAATCCCCCAGACTTTTGTCTGAGGAAATGTCCTTTGGGGGTCATCCTCAAAATTCTTAAGCAATGAGGCAGTTGGTCTTTTCCCTACCCCATTTTTGGAGAAATCCATATTCCTGAAGGCCTCAGGGATGGACCCATCTTTTACCTGGGCATCCAACTCTCCTGACAAGCTTGTAGAACTTATCACAGACAGGGCTTAGAAGGAGCTGAACACAGTGGAATTGTTCCCCAAAAAGGCCATAAAATTCTTCAGTACTCCCAAGGATAAGACCTTTTAGAGTAAGGGCATCCCCATCGATGCCATCATAGTGGCTGCTGCAACTAAGAAAGTGCTGACAGAGCAGAGGCCCTCAGTCCATCCGCTGAACAGAGATTCTTGGGCGATTGACCACTTTGTAAAGCACATGTTTGCTTCAGCTACATTTGGACTGAGAGCAGATAATTTTATGGTACACTTTGCCTGACTTCAGAGGGATTTGATGTCTGAACTCACCACTTCCCTTACAGAGTTGCTGCCTCCAGAGAGTCTCAAACTGTTCTCTCTTAAGCTATCTACTCTGCCTTCCTTGTCTAATGCTTCAATAAAGATTGATCTCCAATGTGGCAGAGGCCACCTCTTGAGCAGCTGGCATAGGCATTGCCGTTAGATGGCATGCCTGGCTTCACCTTTGTGGGTTTGCAGAGCCCTTTAAGACATCTTTTACTAATGCCCCCTTTGATAGCTCAACCCTGTTTGGACCTTCAGTCAAGGAAACATTGACCTGTAGTGAGCAGGATGGCAAGACTCTGTCCACAGTGGGAATCAAGTTCTCTACTCCCCAACATTCTTTTTCCAAGACTCAGAGAGGTACTAAGAAATGTTGTTTCTGCAAAACTCAGTCCTCCTTCCAAGATGCTCCCCAAGAACCCTCTTCCACAAGTCAGTGTAGGGGATTCAATGGTAGATGCTGCCCCAGAAGCAGAGGGGGCCAGAGAACTAGAGCTCCTAGAAACCCTTCTTGGAGAATCCTTTTGAGTGCTGTTGAAGCACTGCCTGACTGTCCTGCCCTGGAGGCAGTCAGGGGATGATTCTTCCTTCATCCACTAGCCCGGACAAGTCTCTCCTCTGATCAGTGGGTTTTAAAGATTATTTCCAGGGGTTACTTCATTCCCTTTTTACAGCCTACTCCAGTTCTAAAATCTTTCCTGGATGTTCCACCCCACCAAAGGGAGTTGGCCCATCTCGAGGTCTTTCTAAAAAGAGCCATTCAAGAGGTCCCAACATGCTGGCCGACAAACTCAGCAGGTCTATCTTGAGTCCCCATGAGTGTTCCCTGAATCTATCTGTGGCAAGTCAGATATTCGACTATTGTGATCAACCATTTTGCAATCTGTTTGCCTCCCCAGTCAACCACAAATGCAGTGATTTTTATTTTGCCCTGATGCCTCCAGTGGGGGAATCACCCAGGGATGTTCTGGTTCACAACTGGCCACCGGGACTACTCTATGCTTACCATCCTACTCCTCTAATACCCAAGATCTTACAAAAAGCTTACTGCCTGAAGACTCCTCTCATCCTCATTGCCCCCTTTTGGTCTCATCGGGCATGGTTCTATCTTCTATGTTCTCACCTGAAGTATCCTCCCTGGATATTGGATCCTGTTCCGGATCTCATTTCCTATCCCTGGGGTCTTCTAATTCCCACTCTCTGAACTCTCCATTTCCAGTAACCCTTTCTCAGTCCAGGTTTCCTTCCCCGGTCAGGAGCATCATCTTGGCATTGCAGAAGCCATCTATGAAGAAGGTGTATTCCAGTAAATGGAAAAGGTTTTCTATTTGGGCCAAACAGAATAATTTGGATCCTTTTGTGGCTCCAGTTCCCGATATTTTGCTGTTTTTGTCTTCCCTTTTTCAGTATGGGGCAAGTTTCTCTAAGATTAAGCTTCAATTGGCTGCCATTTCTAATTTTCATTTGAATGAGAAGCCTACATTTTCTTCTAAATTGTGCAAAGCCTTTCTGAAAGGTGATTTTCTTCTTAGGCTGCCTATCAAAGATCATTCCCGTCCATGGGATTTGACCTTGATGCTGCAGTCCTTGACACAAAAGCCCTTTGAACTGGCTGCTTCTTATGATATTAAGTTCCTGTCTTGGAAGATGTAATTTTTAGTGGCCATCACCTTTGCCAAGAGAGTCTCAGAAATGCAGGCTCTAAGCATTACATTTCCATGTATGGTCATCCATAAGGACAGGGTGTCCCTTAGTACAAATCCTGCCTTTATTCCCAAAGTGGCTTCGGAAGCTAATCTCAATCAATCTGTACAACTTCTCATTTTTTCCCTAATTAGGCTAACAAAAGGGAATATATTTTCCATTGCTTAGATGTTCATTGGCAATTACATTTTCATCTGAAAAGAACTGAGGAATTTCAGAAGTCAGACCAACTCTTCTTGGCCTTTTCTCAAAACAGAAAGGGTCTTAGCAGTTTCTAAAGTGACTGTCTCCAGATGGATTGCTAGCTGTATTTCCTACATTTATGATAGCAAGCACGTGGAGCTATCCAGGCCAGTTAAGGCCCAATCTACTAGGTCTGTGACTAAGTCTTTGGGCTTCTTGGCTAAACTTTCCTTGGATGAGATCTGGGTTGCTCCTACTTGGTCTAATTCTCAAACTTTTGTTTTGCATTACAAGTTGGACTTGGTGCCTAGGAACAGAGCTTTCTTTGGTTCCTCTGTGATCTGGCATATCTTTCCTTGAGGCCAACCAGTGTTCATAATAGCTAGGGATTCTGACCCATTTGTGAGGAATAATGACATGGATAGTATCAGATAAAGAGTTACATACTTACTATAACTTGGAATCTGTGCTATCCAGTGTCATTATTCATCACATTCCTGCCCTCCTTCCCCCCTGCCTTCTAGGGATCTAGTAGAGTTGGAGTGGTTCATTGTTAGGATATTTTAATCTTCTGTGCAGCCGGTCTGTGTTCCTATTTGTTCAGCAAACTCAATCTATGAGTTAGAGGTCAGCAGGGGATTATGAGAAGTGGAGGAGCTTGAGCTCTGGATCTGTCCATCAGTTGCTGGTTCGGATCCAAGGGCAGAACTGAGGCCCATTCATGATGAATAATGACACTGGATATAGCAGATTCCAAGTTATGGTAAGTACATAACTCTTTATTTTGTTTCATAAGGAATTCAGAATGTGACTCATATTCTGATATTCTGCCTTTGGTCGTTAAAAGATTCTTCTATGTTGCTTATCTGAGTACTCTGTTGTTTTATTAAGCTGCTCAGATGATTCATTTCACTTTTTTATTCTTCTTTGAAGTTGTCAAGTTTCAAGTTCAGTTTGTTTATTTTTGTCAGAATGTCTTTCATACTTGAAACCAAAGACTGTATTTTGTTTTTCAGAGATGAATTTTGCTGTTCTTTCTATGGCTAATTTTACAGTCTTTACTGTCAATAAGTTTAAGTAAAATTTTTAACAGGAATTATTTTTTTACCAACAGATATTAATGTTGTAAAACTTGTCTTCACTTTATGAAGAATTTTTCTGTTCTTAAATCATTTAAAAAAAATCGCAAGTTATTTTGTCAGAAATTGCAATTGAAAGTTACAGATCTTCTTTACGTTTTCTGCTCTCACTTTCCCATCTTGGCCACACTGATTTTTAGATTTTTGTTGTCTGTAGGCAGGTGGTTTCAAGTTCCAAGTCCCAGTCTAGAGAAGGATATTTCACCTACAGCAATTTTAAATGGAGGGTGTATTAGAGAGAAACATATATCCTATGTATGTCTGAGCACATCAGAGTTGTCTTGCAAAGGTAGTTTAATTCTTAAATGGGGGCAATGACAGTGTTTTAGTCCCTTGTAAATTAAACTACTTAGAAGAAAAGTGGCCCTATGAAGCACTGAAAGGCATTTGGAAGATTTTAGCAAAGTGCAATGATGTATCTGAAGGCCTGGTAATAGAATGAATCTGTAGATTTTATTCTCAGTAGTCTGTATTCTGTGAGTATTGTGTGTGGGCTGAGTGTATAAATAGAAAAGGAAGGCCATATTCAAATATGAATATTAAAATATATTTAACAATGACCCTGTGAGCAGAGGGTGAAAGGAGGTGACTGATCTTATAACATAATTGAGCAAGGACTTTATCAGTTACAAAATCTGTGTGTGTGTGTGTGTGTGTGTGTGTGTGTGTGTGTGTGTGTGTGTGTGTGTGTGTGTGTGTGTGTGTGTGTGGTAAAGGAAAGGGTAGGGTAGAGTAGTAGGCCTAGCTAGGTACCACTGTTCAGTGACATTAGGCATTCCGTTGCCATTGAGATCTGTTAAAAGAATAGGAGGAATAGTGGGTAATGTATGGGTTGTGGCAAAGACCATCACATAGGTTTTCTTGGGGATAATTAGTAGTTTGTTACTAGTGGATCAGGTGCTTTACTGAGTGAAATTGTCTTGTAACTTTTTAGTACTGGAATTCAGGAGCAGCATATCATCTGCATACATTATTAAATTAAGATCTGGTAATTCTAGTGGGAGTTCATAAACAGAGATGAAGAGAAGAGAAGACCTAGGACAGAGCCTTGTGGTACATCTGTATTAAGTTAACCAGCAGTAGAAGATGAGACATTGCTATGGACTTGGAAGGTTCTGTCTTTTTAGATAGCTGCACAAAACAGCAAATAGTTTTATGTCCAAAGCTGAGTACTTTGAGTTTGTTGAAAAGAAGGGTATGGTTGACATTTTAAAAGTCACTGTTATGTCAACAAAGATACCTGCAGTAATAAGTCCCTCATTCAGGTTGCAATAAATCATATCGGAGGCCATTACAATGGCAGAAAATATACTGAAAGCATTGTGAAAGCCATGTTGTGCATCGCATAACAGGTCATAGCTGTTATTGTGTAGTTTTTCAAATATTTCGGTAATAGGTTACAGAGTAGGTCTATAATCCTTCAACCCATTAGGAGACATGACATTAGGTAGATGGATTATAATTGAATGCTTGAATGGCAGTGGGACAGTGCCTATGGTGAGATACAGGTTAAAGATATGCATAAGGGGTTTAGTGATTTTTTCAGCTTTAAGCCCTAGGAAGGTGGAATGAAAATTTCTAGATTTAGATTCTGAAGTGTTAAGTCTGAGAAATAGGGACTTGGTCTATTTTACTGAAATTTCAGAGAAGTAAACGGTTGCTGCAAAAGAGGCTAGAAGATATAGTTCAGAAGATAAAGATTTGTATTGTTTGTTGGTGGCAGAGTAAATTGTTGAAAAGGCTTTAGTTATGTCAGTTATGGTGGACTGTAAAAAGCGAGCATAATCATTTGCAAAGATGGAAGCTTGTTACAGTTATCTGGAAGACACAAGCTAAGTGCATTATACTTAACTTTTTTTTAGCTATTTTCAGACTGCACATTCTTATTTAACAGATATGACTGATCCTGTAGGTTCATGCATTATTAGGAAAATCGAATGAGGCATTTGTTGCAAAAAAAATATTACAACTGTGAGCACATATCTACCAAAAAAGATATCTATTTTGCAGAGTTAACCAGCTTATATTTGATATGCCATTACAGTGTTGAGATGATAAGGTCCAGTTTGCAGCAAATATGGCAACTCTTTGTCCTCATGACTTTGTCAATGCCTTTGGAAGGATTTCCCATATCTACACATACATATATATATATATATATAAGGAGTTTTGGGAGTAGACTATGAATATGATTAACCAGGAATCAGTAATGAGGAAATATTTTATTTTACATAATGCACCTAAGCGGTGATGAATGTCTCTGATCACTTTGTTAATATGCTTCTTGAAAAACAGAATTTAATCAATCATCACACTAAAATTTTCCAGATCAGTTTGTTGGATAAGACCAAGTACTCCAGTGAGACTGAGGTGTGGAAGCTGCATGCATTATCTCGATCCTCTCATTTCTTAATAAAGTGACTCATTAAGAACTAGAATGTTTTTGAAATTCTGCTAGGAAGAGCTGCTGTATTCCTTACTTTATATACCAGTGAGACTGAGGGGTGGAAGCTGCATGCATTATCTCGATCCTCTCATTTCTTAATAAAGTGACTCATTAAGAACTAGAATGTTTTTGAAATTCTGCTAGGAAGAGCTGCTGTATTCCTTACTTTATATACCTGCCTGCCATCTCCTCGATCATCCCCCAGTTTGTGCTTCTGACTATCTTGCCTTTAGCTGAATGCATGATGTTCTTATTGGAAGACTGTTCTTCACCTGTATGCTATCCAACATTTGATACATAGCAGGTGTAGCTGCAATTCATCATTAAGATTTTTTAAACAAACATCAACAGTGAATAACTTTGAATCATATTAAGTCTTCAAATATTTTGTGGCAACATTGAAAATTGTCAAATTCAAGAAGGATAGATTCTTGCAGGTGTGGCTCTGGCCGGAAATAAGTCTCTAGGCCTATCAATAATCAGAACTGTATTGTTTCTAATAACTGCATACTCCCTTGGTAACATTTTGCATTTTATAATGACAATATGAACATATTATTTCTTTGAACAATTTAGTATTAGGCACCCCTAAAAATATGACATTGATAAAAGGAACACGTTGCAAAGTTGTCATAGCAATAAAAGTGGCCTTGTGTTAGACAGCATTTGTGGCCTGCAGAGTGGAACTGCTTGGTACTATTATTGTATTTAGTGTCCTAGGAGTGGAATACCTGTTAATATCCCTGCTATGTGTGTACAGTTACCAGAGTGACCATATGTTGATGGTTACGGTTAGATAGGCAGACATGTGGACAGGGGCAATATGGCTTGTCCAATGCATGTGTTGCAACCATTGTACATTACAGCACCTGCTGACCTGTGTCTACAGGGTGACATTCTGCAGGCACATTGATCTGTGGGTCAGTGGATTATGTACTGTTGCAGCCTTGGTCTAGTTCCACCTGACAACTGTTATGATGTCTTAGTACAGCATTTAAAGGGTATGTCGGGACATTAATACATCCCCACACATTTTATATATATATGTATATATATGTATATATATATTTATATATATATATATATATATATATATATATATATATATATATATATATAAATGTGTATAACAGGGATGTCTCCTTAAATGTTGCAGTGTGTGTACATTATGTAAATGTGTTATGTAGATATATGTGGAGAGTCTATGTATCATCATACATTATATAGCTACATATATATTGGTATCATGTGTGTATATGTGCCACATACTGGTAGATACACTAATCCTGTGTGGGGGGATATAGACAGACAGATTTGTATACATAGCTGTCTGTATGTACAGGCATATTTCAACATAGCAGGTCTTTGTGAGGAAGAGGCACCAGACTAGGGCTCAAGTTATTTAAGTGTAGGAGCATGCCCAGTGTGATTGTCAGTACTTACAAGGTGAATCCAAGCCAAAGCTACCTGTACTCCAGTCCATGAATTTGTGAGCTGCAGACATTGGCTGCTGCACCTGTTTCTGCAGTACTGCACTGCACTGAAATTGTCCAAGGCATTCCCCAGCTGTTTTCTGTACTTAATATGTGACTGGGTTACATGATGTCATACCAGAAACAGGGTGTCAATCTGCAAACCTGTCACTGTACCTGTTTTTGCAGAGTGTCCATCATTTCACCCCATATGTTTGGTCTGTTCCTCATACATTTGTGGTTTTCTTGTAAAATACTTTAAAATTCAGTCACTGAATTGTTATAACTACTGACACATTTAAGTGACGACCTTTACATCCTGCAGCCAATCTCTCCTGTTGCAACCTGCTGTTATACTAGCCCCTTCTTGGTTAATCACAGCATGTGTAATGTAGTTTTGGCCCTTTGCCCCCCTTGCTCTCTGGCTTTGTCCAGCTTTCTTGCAGTAACAGATCAAGGGGTATGTCAGTCTGTGTGAATACCACCATACATTTACCTCACATGCAAAAGATGTAGATCCTGACAGATTCAAACCATCAACACCATCACCCATGCTAAAGTCCCTAGCCTAGTGAGTCAAATGAGCCACCAGACAGAGAGGTTTCATTCCTCACACTATCGACAATATACAGACATACATTGTAATCCCTGTGTTACGTGGAAAGTACAACATGTGGCCAGGTTCTATGTCACAGCCCTGGAATTGTCTGGTCTGCTGATATGTAATTGGAGACTTGCTGTTATAACAGTTGTATGGGAACACTGATGTGTTGGGGATGGGAGATGATCAGCCCATGCCCTGATGGAATAAACAGTCATGGGACTGTCCTGTGTCCCCAATGTTTGCCATCTCCTGTGAATAATTTAATGGATTCCTCAGCAATGTGGCCTAGTGAATATTATGGGGCACATAATATTGGACTGAGTACCTCTTGTCCCAAGTGTCAGTTATAGCTCTACAAGTAACCAAGTAGCCCACTATATTCCCTTGTATACATGCAGCAGGTCCATACATATGCTACCACATTCTAGTACCCCTTTCAAGTGGTGTATAGGTGAGTGACTTACCTTGTGAATGCAGTAGTTGGTGGACCTGTAGTTCGGGGTTGACTCTGTCTGATGCATGCAGTACACAGCCAATGCATGGTTAGGTACAGGTTGTGTGGGCTGGCTGGCATAATTTTACTATGTATGTGAGTTGGAGTAAGGTGTCAGTTCACAGGGCCCTAGGTTGTCTGTGCATGTACTATGTGTTGTCTCTTGGCCAATGCCAGGGCATACTGAGCATTCCTACATCTGCCTACAGGGACATCCTCATGGGGTTCCTCCTACGAGTCCTGCTGTGGGTGTGGCTGTAGGGGTCCTAGGCACTGGTGGGGGGCTGTGTATCCCTTCCCTTTGCTGATCCTGCTGCAGCTGTTTACACAGGATCATATTGTGTAGCATGGCACATACAGTGAACACGTGTGCGCATGTGGCTGGAGAGTACTACAGAGCTCCACCAGATATACTGAGGTACTGGAAACGTGAGTTCAGAGGCCCAAACTCATAGGTTCATAGGTGTATAGGTAGGTACTAGGCTATTGGCCCTAGGGTCTATATAAGCCTAGCCAAATGGTACCCTGGCTTTTGCCACCCAAGACAACCATGCTCTATGATGTTCTGTGTTTGTACATATGCCTCATTATGGCATTCTTCTGTGGGTGGGTGTGCATTTCTGATGGGTGTTATCATCCATGGCTTCAGTGCATAGCCAGCATTCCCCAGTAAATAGCTGTGTGTGGGATGTCCCCCCTAGAAAACATCTGGTACAGCTGTGATGCTTGCCAGATATTGGAGTTGTGATAACCACCAGGGCTGCCAGCACACACATTCATGATAATGCCCTGGGCATTTCACATGACCTGGTAGTTTATGGAGTGATACCCCTTGTGGATGATGTAGAGTCTACCTCATCACCGGGTGGTACTTTGATGTGGACATAAGTGCAATCTATGGCAGCCAGTACCTCAGGGTACTGTGCTACAAGGTAAAAGTGTTGTATACTGCTGGCCCTTACCTCAGGGTTGAGGGAAAATAAATGTCCTCACTGGCATGTGGTAGCATGGCATCCAGGAACTGGTAGAGTACTCTGGATGCTGATGCCTGTGAGACCCCCATCATGTCCTCAATTGGTCTTTGGAAAGTACCTGGAGCTAGTACCTAAGAGCTACACATACCTTTGTTTCCACTGGGATGGGTTCCCCTCTGTTGGCTCTGGGTCTGAGTTGGGGTCGGCAGAGCTCTGTGAGATCTTGTAGTATGTCCCTATCCACCCTGTAGAGCTCTACAATTTTCAGGTTATGTAGTTCCTGAAAGGTTACCCTGGGCCTGAACACTCTTCTCCTTCTCAGTCTAGGCCTATGGTCAGCATCAGCAGCAGCTGCATTGACCTCAGCATCTAGCACATACATAAGTAGCGGACCAGCAGCAGCCTCTAGCATTCTCTAAGATTAAAATTCCCAAGACTGTACTCCAATGGTGCAGAGTATGGGGGTGAAATCAGATTGTAGGGTGTATGCAATAATTATAGTCCTCTGCTGTAGGTGCAGCCTGTGTGATTGGCTACCTATGATGCATTTCACCTGCCAAATATGTCATTAAGGACTGTTAATGGCCCTAGTTTTAGTGAAACAGGGGTCATCAGTAATTAAGTTTTCATTGCCTTTCTCAGCCAATTGTTTTTTTTTTTTGCAACAACCTTCCTCGCTGAGCACTGAGGTGTGCCACGCAAACATGCACCATGAAGGTAAACAGTGCTCAGCACTCAGTGTACACTCTCCCATGGAAGGTCACACTGAGCATGGTGGCGCAACATGGAAACATGCTCAAACCTGATAAAACGTGCCTTGAAGGTAAACAAAGCTTAGCAAATATTGTACACATCCCCCTGCTCAGCAGAGCTCCACACTTTGCATACAGGCACCGCTGAGCTCCAATTAGCTTATAAGCTCTAAAACACACCCTTTGATGTCAGCTACCTCTTCTGTGGAAATGAACATGGTTCTGTGCTTACATGGATGGGATCTATGGACACAGATACCCATTTGTGCTATTCAGTAACCCCAGCTCATTTGCACAAGGGATCTGTGCACACAACCTGGAAACAACACAGTTCCAGGAACTGCATCCTTACCAACAGAACCATTCCATCATTGTTGATACTCTACCCAGATTCCTATAATACATTACTGTCAAATACTAATAACTTTGTTTTTTACAGTATTTTTTTTCCATAAAAGCATGTTTGAACACTGTGGTGCACCGCACAAACATACCCACATTATTAAAAAAATATATTTTAAATTATTCTCCGTATGATTTTGGACACAGAGTGGATAGTTTGGCACATATTTGTATCTGCTATGCTATTTCTGCCCATCTATCTGGCCTTTTATGGCTCCTGTTGTTATTTTTTACATCCTGTAAATGGAAATTTTTCATGTACACTACAGACACCAACATGGGGTCTGCAGGACTGACTCTGCCTTCTTCATTTGCATGCATTTCATCTGCTTATCAGGTGATTTGCATGCCATGCCTACTTCTGTGTAGGAAAGCTTTGCATGCCACTCAGCACTCTTTACTGGATTGCACACCTGCTTACTTTCATGTAAGCAGTGTGTCAGTATGCCTACATGGAAAAAAGTCCATGTAGGCTTTATTAAATTCTCCACATAGTCCTAATAAACAATCACTCTTTTTCTTAGCAACATCCTCCCCAAGATTTAGCAATCTTCCATGCAGGACTAGCTTAGTCCTGCATGGAAGTGGACGTTTAAGACCAGGGCAGCAACGTGCCATGCATATTGATGAGGCTCACTGCCTGAGCTCCTAATCTTACATGGAGCATGTAAGAGTGCAGGGGGCATGTCTGAAAGCAGAACTCTCAGAATATACACGCCCCCGCAATGAAGAACAGCAGAAAGGCCCAAGAAATGAGCGACCACTCATAGATGTCCACATATCCCCACCAACATTCCCCTTGGTGTAAACAGCAAGTAAATACAAATAAAATTAACAAACCTGTATTTCTTTATTTTTTTTTTAAATCTGATTAAAGCTAACCGTAGGTGTGCAGGTGTGCCCATCGCCTAGCTACGGTCAATGCAGCTTAAATGGTTGAAGTGGATAACAAGGAAGATATATGCCAATGAAGAAGCATAACAGTAGCGTAGTGAGCAGAGCATTCACCTTACGAGCAGGCATTCCCAGTTTGAGTCCCACTACAGCACATTCCATTTTCGATGGCAAAGCACATTATGACCAATATTTTTGTTACATAACCCACTAAATAACATATAATTGTGAACTGGAGTACTGCAGTAAATGCACATGTGAGATGTAAGTGTCATAATGAATAAAGCACTAGTAAGCAGGTTTAAGCACCAATAAGCAGTAGTAAGCATATTTAAGCACTAGTAAGTGAGTTTAAGCCTGTTTGCGTGGGAGTAAGCAATGCACACACAGGTTAAGCAATTTTGAAGCTAACTCTCTTTAAACATATGTAACTAGAGGTTAGTATTGCCTACCCTCACAGAAACCCACGCAAACCCACTTACAAATGCTCAAAAGTGCCTTAATCACTCTATATCAAACAGTCCTTGTTCTGCCCATCAAGAAAAAAACAGCCTTGTAGGTCTTGAACCCAGGACCCTATATGCTATAGTCACAGTAGTTAATCACAAAGCCATCACAGCAGTACAGAAGAATGAGGTATCAGCAAACAAGTCTTCACTACAGTAAAATCAAACTGAACCTGTGAAAGGAATCAGTATACAGACATATGTTCCATAACCCACTACATAACATAAATATGTGAACTGGAGTACAGCAGTAAGCCAAGGCATCAGGTGTAATTGTAATAGAGTATTGAAGTCCCCAATAAAACACAAGGACCCCACACAGTGTACATACACATGAATTATGGATACCAGGCATACATATAAGATGTAATGAATAATAAATCAATGCCAAAAAGGAAATATAATGCAAAGTCAAATGTAAGCAATGCTAAGCATTGCACAGGCCAGCTTAGGAGGTGTAAGCAATGTGTAGGCCAGCTAACTCAATATGCCCAGTGTTATATCTCTTTAAACAATGCCAACCTTAGGTAAGCAGGTTTGCCCATAGATTAGCCTTTTCAAAACCAGCCAATCACCAACCTGTGCGGGAAATCGGCCATACTTAAACCTAAAAGGCGGGAATACATCTCATAACTGGTTGTAGTTTCTCTTGCAGGCACTATGTCAGGAAGGGAGAGGGTGTGCACTTTCAGGTGCAGCGCTGGTGCATCCAGGAGTCCAAAGTCATGGTAGGACTCTTTGTCAAAGACCATGAACAGAGACTGCTGCAGGGCCAGTACCACGGCTCCTAATATAAGGCAGATGCCTGGGACTGTTTCACCCATGACCTCACCAGTGCCACTGGCATACCCCAAACTGATGAGCAGGTCAGGCATCACTATGTCGACCTGATGTGGCATAAGGGGGACTTCTTGGAGCAGTGGATCCAAGAGGCTAAAACAGCAGGGGATGTCCCAGTTGTGTATCGCCCCACTAAGTGTGTAATAATTGTCAGCTCATGTATATCATGTATAGGTATGGCTAAATATTCCTGTTATGTCCTCCACAGCTGCAATTGAGTGGGCCATGAACCAGGAGGCCCATGAAAGTCACCTGTAAAGGTTGCGATGTGAGGCAAGTCAGTAATACTCTTGCATGTACTGTCACAGGAAATAAATCTAAAAGTATTAGTAAAAAAATTGCCTGTATAAAACCTGTATTGTTTAAGGCAAGTACTGAATACATCAAAGAATATGGCAGGAAAAGATTCATATAGTATGTATTTAAATAAAAGCATAATAGCCTGACAATAAAGGTCTAACTGTTGGACTGCATGTGTATACTCTGGTATCATATGGTAATGTAGATTTGCATTCATGTAATAGTACTGTTGCAATGAGCACTGCTACCCACACCATGCGCCATAAATAGAATGTGTAGGAATGCATGTATATGACTGGTGTAATCCCCAGAGGCCATTTAGTACAACTGAGAGACACATAGACAGAAAACAGGGAAAAGGCAGACAACAAAACCCAAATAGCACATGCAACTGAGATGTGAACTGTTGTTTTTTTAGCACACACAGCCATGGTTCAAATCCTGCCAGTTTTAGTAGTCTGCATACAGAATCACACCCCACAACTGTACAGATATGTCCAGAATGTCCAGTAGAGTGGCCCGTATCTGTTGCCTGTCAACCTGTCCCCTTGGGAAATCAGTGGGATGATCCCAGATGTAGAGGCAGCAAACAGGAAATACAACTGATCGAACACATCTATGAGAACAAAGCTGGCACACTACCAACTTCACCAAACCTTATGAGACCAAGAAGCCACATATGTCCCATTTACACCCCCATCTTGTCAAGTTGTGGCCAGAGTGTGTACAGTAACATAGTCAGATGTATGTGCATAATACTAATGTGGAATCTGGTACTGTGTGTGACAACATTCAGGTAGTGCTAACAAACATTTCTCATACAGGTCTATTACATACCAACACTGTGCCCAGAAATACAAAAATGATACTCTGTACTGGTACTGTTTACATTGGTATTGTATGCATTGTGACTGATGCAGTTGTACTGAATAATGAGGTATTACTCCTACAAAATATAACTGTCTAGGAAATCTGTATAAGAGTGTTGTAATACAAGGTCAGAATGCAAAAGCACAGGATAATTATAACATAGAAAGCAGATAGGAGATATACAACAATATCTATATAGCACACATAACTCTGATGGACAGTGATTAAGTTTTAGCAGACACAGCCATGGTCTGAATCCTGGGAGTGGAAGTAGGCTGCATGCAGAATCATACTCCACAACTGTACAGATAAGACCAGAAAGTCCAGTATACGGGCCCATATCTACTGTCTGTCCCCCTGTCCCCTTGGTAGGTCTGTGGGATGATCCCAGATGTTTAGCCAGCAAACAGGGAATACAAGTGATTGTCAAACATCTATGAGAACAAACCTGTCACTGTAGCAATTCCCAAAACTGTTAGGAGAGTAATAAGCAAGTATGTCCTTTCTACACCCCCATGTTGTCAAGCTGTGACCAGAGTGCGTACAGTAACAGAGTGAGATGTATGTCCATAATACAAATGTGTAATCTGGAACTTTGAGTGGCAACATTCAGGTAGTGCTAACAAACATTGCTCCCACAGGTACATCGGATACAAAAACTGTGCTGAGAAAGAAAAAAAACATTATACCCTGTACTGGTACTGTTTACTCTAGTATTGTAGGGAATTGTGAGTGTTGCAGTTTCTCTGAATAATAAAGTATCACTGATCACTGTCACCTACACTGTGCTACATAATATAACTGTGTAGGAAAGCATGTATATGTGTGTGTCAAGTCACTAAAGGTTGAAGAGGGCAATAGTCTAGATATGTCCCGATACACCTGCATGTGGTCAACACATGGCCAGAGTCTGTGCAGAAAGAGTTGCATAGCTAAGTGCACAACATCAATCCGGAATCTGGGAATATGTGTAGAAACAGTTAATTAGTGTTAACAAACATTCCCTCCACAGGTATACCAGATAAGAGGTGTATACTGCAGGTAAAATCAGTTCAGGTTTAACAATGATAACAGCCATATCACTGTCCAAGCTAAGGCTATAGGGTAGTGTAGTAACACTTGTAAGGTACAGATAACAGAACTGACTAGGAAAGTAATGTGGACTACAGGAATATATTAGTTGTTAATTGACATCTTTCTCCTCCCCCCCACCATATCTTCAACAATAAACAACATACCCACTCCAACCGGTATGTAATGACTCCAATGTTCTGATAATGTCCAATTGTTTGATAAATATTTTAATTGTTCCCATGCATGTGCTATATTGAATGATTCCAACATTGGTCAATGTACCTGAATGCTGTTATTACCACTGTGGTCCCATATAAGCACGTGTTCTGTTTGTTATGCAACTGTTCCATATCTGGTGTCTGGGTTAATGGGAATATCTATGCATGCTGCTATACCTAACCCTGGAATGTGTTGACTATTACTAACCCACATATGATGATAAAATCTAAACACAATAGCACGTTTGGGAAGGCCAGTCCTAAAGGACCCACCTGTCACACCTCAGCTGGCTATGACACCGGGCACCAGCATGTCTTGGGCCCAACCTGGGACCCCCCCCTATCCGTTGGTACTGCACCACCTTTGGGTGGAACCACCCCAGGGGAATGCCAGGTCTGGGTCGTGGTTTGTAGTGAGCTCAGCCAGCAATTTGGTGATCTGGTACTCCAGATTGAGGGCCGCATGTCACGATTAGAGGGTCAGCCTGGCTCTGCAACTCAGCTCCCAGCACAGTCACCTTCGGGGCTGTGAAGGTGCAGTGGTGACTGCTCATGGGTGGGGAACTCAGTCACACTGTGCCCACTAGAGGGCTCATAGGCTTCTAATTTCCCAACACCCCTCCCCATCAAGGTGTTTACCCCCCACATGTGTCGCATACCACCCCTGTATGCATCTTGTTTGTCTTGTCTGTTAACCTACCCAACCTACCTCCCCAAATATACCTACTATCCCTCCCCAACATCCCACTCTCACCTGAAAAAAAGGGCAATCTGTTCCCCAAATAAAAACACACCCCATACATAGCTGTCCATTTCACACACATGTCCACTGGACACATGTAATTTGGTCTAAATGGCATCACAACTTATTATTGTTGTCCTCACCCCCTCCCAGGGGTTTGAGTGTCCAAATCTACCTCCAAATTCAATGTATATGCACAGGTGTTGCTGTAGAAGAAATGGGCAGCTATGGACCTTCCCCATACCCTTCCTACATATCTCTAGCTATTTTCCCTACTGTCTTTCCCTCTTTGTGCCCCTTTTTCACTCCTTTCCTGTCAACCCTTTCTTCTTTTCTTTAAAAGAAATTAGCACGGGGGTAAGCAGGAGTAAGCACTTTTAAGCAGCAGTAAGCGGGTTTAAGCTTGTTTGCGCAGGGGTAAGCAATGCCTACACTGGTTAAGCAATTTAAAAGCTAAATGGGTATAATAAACTGTAACCAGAAGTTAGCAGTGCTTACCTCCATGCAAACCTGCACAAAACCGCTTACAACTGCTCAAAAGTGCCTTAATCACTCTGTATCCAACGGCCCTTGTTCTGTCCAGCAACAAAATCAACA